>NC_135492.1:44783482-45085149 GCF_052094955.1 Ictidomys tridecemlineatus | reverse complement strand
CATTGGGTCTATTTGTTTCTCTTTGTCGAGCAAGTACAGGATGTAGACAACAATGGGGCAGTGTGTGCTCTCCAGGGATGAGGGTGGGGAGAGCTCCTCCAGCTACCAGTCCTCACCCACCTCCAAGGTATGGACCCCTCCAGGTCTCAGGGCTTTGGGATGCTTGTGCTTGTGCCCACGGAAACATCTTGCAAAGCTAGCACAATTTCAAACCAGGAAAGTAACATTGGTACAATCTATGGAATTTATTCAGCTTTCCTCAGATTTTATAAGCTGGTGTGTGGGAGTATGTACGCAGGTTCAGTTTTCTGCAGTCTTATCACACTTATAGATCCATGGAACCACCACCACCGTTAACATACGACATTCTTCCCCCACCACCTAAGAACTCTCTCTGGACTGTATTTTTGGGGCTGCACCCCACCGCTCATCCCTAATGCCTGACTACTGCCAGTCTGTTCTCCATGTCTGTAATTATGTCATTTTGAGAACGTTATATAAATGGAGCCAGGCAGGATGTAGCCTGTTGAGAATGGCTTTTTTCACTTGGCATAATGGCACTCATTTCTTGAGCTTTCCTCTGTGCCAGGTTCCATGCCTTAAGTGGTCTAGATGTGTCCAATTCCTCCCTTTGGTTTGAGGTAATTATCATGTGAGGTGGTTTTGCTTTGCTGCTGAGGAGAAAGTGACTCCACGTTAAAAATAAATAAATAAACACATGATCATTTATATGGAGGTGGAGTTTGCATCTTTTCAGACTGGTTTATGTGTCGCAGCCCATTTTCTTCTTCAAGTCAAACATTTTCAGAATTATTATTAAGGAGTCTATGGAGAGGAAGTGGCAATATTTTAATTAAACATCTCCACAAACACCACATTACCCTTTCGTGCAGTGCTAGCCTGGGAGCCTTAATTGAGACCTTCTGCAGATTAGCTGCTTTTGTGTGTCCACCCACCACCCTCACACAGCTGCATTCTTTGGTGCATTTCTGGGACAAAGGTTAACTCCCTGTGACTTCATGTACCAACACGTAGGTGGAAAAAAAAATCAAGGACTGCATGTTGGTGTTATCTTTTGGAAAATGTACTGAGAGAAATTTTCTTTCTGTGAAAGTACAAGGTAAAGTGTAGAAAAGCTTGTTTTACAAAAAGATGGAGACGCCGATAAGCTGATTTCCAGCCTCATTGCTATTACTATTAAGCCTCAGATCATGGCCCAGTCGCTGAGCTCCTTTGAACCTTTTTGGTGAAAGGAAAACTTGGGATTATTTGACCTTTAAGGTCTTTTATAGATAGGGGGGAAAAAACTACAACAACAACTCTGTTTCTGCTTTGTGATTCTAGTTTAGATAATCATCATATCTCAGAACACCAAAACCAGGGCCATCAGAGGCCCTTATTTTCCCATCTCCTACACTTGGTCTTACTGTCTGATCTGGGGCCGGGTGTCTGTTGCTGCAGAGCCCAGCTTGTTTCTTAGTGCTCTGCCGTCCAGCACAGCCCTTGCACGGTCTTTGCCCTGCAGTTCTCTTCCTTTTCTGCAATCCATTTTCTCTGTCTATAGGCTGGTTGTGTATGAATGAGCTCCATTTCTTAAAGAGATAAAAAAAAATCTCTCCTTTAATGATACATCCCTTCCCAGCTGTCACCCTACCCCTCTTCTTCCCTTCACAGCAATAACCTTTGAGGGTCATTCATACTTGGTGTCTCCTCTTCCCTCCCAATCTTCCCTCAGGCTTCTCTTTTTACCAAGTCAGTGAATCTGGCCTTGTCTTTTATCTTCCACAAGCTTCACTTGTGACCAAGTCCAGGGGCTTCTTTCTGTCTGCCCCTCAGTGCTTTCTCAGCATCTCTGATCTTCTTCCTTCTGGAACTTCTCCTGTGTCAGCCTCTGTGGTGCCACATTCCTGGGACCCACTTGTTCTACTGGCTTCCTCTCTTCTAAATGATGAGGCTCCTCTAGGTTGGGTCTTGAGCTCTTTTAAAAACAAACAAACAAACAAACATTTCTGTACTTTCTAGGTGTTCTCATCTGGACCTGTGACTTTAAACACATCTTCCTACAATGGTTCACGCACCTTTGTCTTTTTTTTTTTTAAAGAGAGAGAAAGAGAGAGAGAGAGAGAGAGAGAGAGAGAGAGAGGGGGGGGGAGGGAGGAGAGAGGAGATAATTTGTTTTTAATATTTATTTTTTAGTTTTTGGCGGACACAATATTTGTACGTGGTGCTGAGGATTGAACCCAGGGCCGTTCACATGCCAGGCGAGCGCGCTACAGCTTGAGCCACATCCCCAGCCCAACACACCTTTGTCTTTGATCCAGTCCTCTACATCTAGATTTTTAGACTTGAGTATTCTACATGGCATATCAACTTGAATGTTCTCTAGAAATTGCAAAAATTTTTCTTTCCAAACCTTTTTATTCTGGGGTGTGTGTGTGTGTGTGTGTGTGTGTGTGTGTCCCTATCAGGTTTCTCAAACCAATATGCTAGACCCTAGGTCAGAACAGAATTTTTCCATTTCCCCCAACAACTGCATCAAATCCAGTCAAATCCTGAATGTGTGGCACATTTTTCTGTCTAATCACCTCCATGTTCACCTCTTTGGTCAGTGTCACCACTGTATTCCTCCTGCCTACTGTAAAGCATCATCATAGATCTCTATATGTTACTTCTGCCTACATCTCATTTTCTCTACAACAGCCAAAGTGCTGAAAAAAATAAACCAGGCCAAACGAAATCATATGAGATTATATAATTATGTCACTTCCTGCTTAAAACTTTCCTGCTTCATTTGTTTGCATTTTGGAAGATTTTATGACGATACCAGGTCAACTGCTGCCTTCTGTCTACCTTCTACCTTTCCAAGTTCTCTTCCTTCATGCTTCTCCTTGCTCACCAGAATCTTGTCACTGCTCTTTCTTCTAGACCAGCCCCTTTGTACCTCTAGACCTTTGTGCTTTTGTGAATCCTCTACCTGACGTGCCTGTTCTTGTATTCAGTCACATTTCAACCTAAAAGCTCTTCAGAGAGACTGTCTCTAATCACCTTCCTGCCTTCCTTACCAGGACCTTTGGCTGGCCTCTGACCCAGGAATCCAGTTTCCCTGTGTGCCCCCTCCCCTGAGGTTCTACCTCCAGGTGTACTCCTTGCAGTCCTGCTTCTCAAACATAGCCTCCGAGTGGCTCCTCAGGCTGGTTGTCTCTCTGGAAAGCGGTCTGATAAATGGATCCCATCTGGGACTAATTTGATAGCTAGCGTTTGAAAGTGCCACCATATTGGCATTTAAACAGGAGTCTTGCAGAGAGGAGAGACTTGAAAGCTCTGGGTGATTTCTCTCTTGGTGGAAATCCTAGCCCAGTGGCAGGTTGGAAGAGGGAGGGGTGGGAATATCTGTGAGGCCTGGAAGGCTTCTCAGAACCTGCAAATCTCCTCTCCAACAGGTGGTTGCTGTCTCAGCTATTGTATAAGATAGGCCCTGCACACTCACAAGAGGCACTCAGGAAGTAATTTATGGATGATTAGGGTACTTCCACTGAATAATGGAAGGCATCATCCAGGTGCACATCTGTTCTTCTTCTGGTCCAGGGGAGTTGAAGTCAGAGGGGTCTGCCACAGTTACTGATTAAGGATTGATGCAGCTATTTACCAGAAGGCAGCCAATCTCAAATACTCAGTTACCTAGGACTCGATTGCATGCTGCATTCCCCAGCAAGATAAGACCAAGAAGAGTTGCCATCAATTTCTGTTAAAAATTGACTTTAAAAAGCCCAGGGTATAACCTCACGTCATGCCTGATCACGTGTGTATAAATGCATGTTTACACCTTTTTATTTTGTAATAATATTAGGTATATATATATATATATATATTGCAAAGATACTATAGAGAGTTCCTACATTCTCTTCACCATGCTTTCCTTTATGTGATAATGTATGTATACAGAGTCATACACATACATTACAGTGTCAGGAGAAAATCCTTTGGAACAGTGAACTAGACAGATCTGGCCCCTTCCTTCATAGGTTGTGTGGTCTATCTTAGTGGATTGCAAAGTGTGGTCCCTGGACCATCAGTATTGCAAGGATCTTGTTAGAAATGCAGGTTCTCAGGCCCCACCCCCAGCCTACTGAGTCAGAAACTCTAGGGGTGGGGCCCAGCAGTCTGTATTTTCACAAGCCATCCAGGTGATTCTGATGTATGGTTAAGTTTGAGAACTAATGGTTTAGTGGAGAAAACTAATGTGAAATGGCTGATTTAAAATAGGATGTGATTTAATCCCAGCAGACAGGGCTGTAATGACAGAGTTGAGTGGAGCTCGCCTAGTCTGAAAGGTAGGAAAGCCAGACTGAGAAAGGAGTGTTTTAGCTGCTATCTGTGGGTGGAAGAGGACTTGGTCATGTGGCGTGAAGGCCAAGTGGCTGTCAAGACCCAGAGTAAGAATTGTCATTGAAATCTTGGCCTCTCCACCCATTGTAAAATTGTGAATCAGAAAAGACGAGGTTTTGTTAATTTCAAATCCAAATGAACTAGGAAATCCCACTAACTATTTTCCAAATATTTCAGTTAATGCATACTTTAAAAATCATATCAAAGTTGTTTTTAGAAGGTGCAATGAGTAAAAAGAGTTTTGAAATAAGGAATGAGACCACACTTGCCCTGTCTATTCCTCAGCCCAGGGAGGTAATTTGACCTTGTTCTCTCCTTGCTGTACCTGTACAGTGAGAAGTGGGACCTTCCATCCATATCCCTTCTGCTTCTGTGATCCAAAATTAGCATTGTGCCACTGTTTACTTTCAAAAAGTACATTTATGTTCATTTAGTTCAGTAGCTAATTTTGCACAGTGCCTACTGGTAACTTTAAGAGAGCTTTCCTATTCTTTTCTCTGAAATTACTGCCATAAGTTTATCCCACAAGGATATATTATTTGCTCTAATGATCTGGTAATTATCAGGTAATGAAATGGCTAGCTGTAAGTGTATTATTAAGAGCAGTTGCTGTATGGAATATTTTTGTCATGCAATTAGAAATGTTAGTTATATTTCAGTAATACATAAGAAGTTACATGCTGAGGAGAATGGAAATACAGCACTATCCTTCCATCTTATGCTGAAATTAGTCTTAAATCTATACATAAAAGGCCCAAGGAGCCTAATTCCAAGGGGCTGGAGTTTAAGCCAAGCTTCCTCTTAGAGTAAGCCATTTGCCCTGCTGTTATTAGTCAGAACTCTTCCCCCAGGGGAGTTGCAAATGCTGCTCCCAAGCTGGATTAGGCGGCTGCATTTCTAAACTGACCATTCTGATTTATCTTGTTCCTCTCCCTTCTCTACTGGAGAAAAGTGAGAGTACTAATCCTGATGGACAGAGAGTTTTTCACACCCAGTCAGACATAATGATGGGCCCTGAATAAGAATGAATGCAGTTTTAATTAGAGGTATTCAGGTGGCTTTTGCTGCATCTTTAGCTGTATTATGGACATCAGAATGTTACATGGAATCCTCATGCAGCTTCATGATGAAGACATTTGCAGTGATTAATTTTGCCCTCTGAGATTTTCACTGTTGATTTTGGCAGCCCCTGAGCTGGCACTTAACCTTCTTCAGATATAACATGTCTCAAAAATGTTTCATGTGGCAAATAAAAAGTTGGCAGACAGTATTCCTTGATGGAAGTGGCCGCCTTCTTCCCAGGTCCAGTTGTTTCTCATCTGCTCTGACAGTTGTCTTGGATGCCTTCCTTTCTGTCTACACGTGTATCATTTCCCATCCTCCACTGTGAGCTCCTGGATGCAGGATCCATTCCTGATTCACTGTGGTATGATGACACTAAAGAGAACTTGACAATCCTGACTTTGCATTTCATTTGTTCCTTCTCTTACGACTATGAATATGGCTGCTCAATGTGCTCAACAACATTCTGGGGCCTGTCTGTGAGGTTCGAGTTTTTGTCTCATTTTATAGTAAGGAAACCAATGCATACAGAAGTTCAAAAAGGAGTCTGTGCTCTGAGTGGTTAAATCTTCACTTTATTGAAAGTGAAGTAAAGTAGAGAGTTCTGTGAAATACAAATTTAGTAAATAATTTTAGAATGGAATGATTCTCCACCTAGGTTGTATGGCAGCTGATGTGCTGTGGGGAAGGTCAAAATGCTTCAGGGGACTAAGGATGTGTACTTGGAAAGTATGTAGACAGTAGGCACTTTTTGAGACACACTCTTTTTCCCCATATATTTTTTTTATTGGTGTACTACAGTTGTACATAATGATAGGATTTGTTGTTACATATTCAGATGTGCAGACAATGTAACGATATATTTGGCCAATATCACTCCCTGGTACTTTCTCTTTCCCTCCTTTCCTCCACTGATCTCCGTTTGATTTTTAGGAGATTCATCCCTACCTTTGTTTTCATTTTTCCTCCCTAGCTTCCACATATGAGAGAAAACACACCATCCTTAATTTTCTGAGTTTGACTTATTTCATTCAACGTAATGGTCTTTAGTTCCATTCATTTTTTTTTTTTTTTTTTTTTTTGCTGATGCCATAACTTCACTCTTCTTCATGGCTGAATAAAACTCCATTGTGTAATATCTAGAGTAATATCTAGAATATATAAAGAACTCCAAAAACTTTACACCAAAAATATATATATATATACACCACATTTTCTTTATCCATTTATATGTTGATGGGCACCTAGGGTTGTTCCGTAGTTTGGCTATTGGGAATTGTGTGCCTGCGTCACTGTAGTATGATGACTTTAATTCTTAGGATAAATATGGAAGAGTATAGCTGGGTCATATGGTGGCTCCATGCCTAATCTTTTGAGGAACATCCATGCTGATTTCCATAGTGGTTGTACCAATTTATAATTCCACCAGCAGTGTGAAATTGTTATTTTTTCTCCACTCTCTTCAGCATTTATTCTTATTTGATTTCTTGATGACTGCCATTCTGACTGGTGTGAGATGAAATCTCAGTGTAGTTTTGATTGGCATTTACCTGATTGCTAGTGATGTGGAGCCTTTTTTTCAAATATTTGTTGTCTATTTGAATTTCTGCCCATTTATTAATTGAGTTTTTTTTTGGTGTAAAGTTTTTTGAGTTCTTTATATATTCTAGATATTACTCCTTTGTTGGAAGAGTAGCTAGCAAAGATTTTCTCCCATTCTGTAGGTTTTCTATAACCCCCACTTTGGAGGTAAAGAAATTGAATTCTGGATCATTTGAGTAAATCATTGCTTGTTATTCCAGTCATGCCAAAGCTAACCATCTCCGGCAGAAGCAGTATTGTGCTTCAACTTGTTTTCATGTCATGTGGTTGACTGTACTTACTTCTGTTTTGATATTGGACTTGATAATTATTGTTACCTGATTCTGAGTAACTGCTTCTTTGCCCATAGATTAGGGGTTCAATTCTGTGGCATAAAATTGCTAAGATGGACAGGCATGGGACCATATTATGTCATTCCATTCCAGACTTTTCCAGGTTGCTCTATTCCATTCCTCTACAAACATCTCTCTCTCTCTCTCTCTCTCTCTCTCTCTCTCTCTCTCTCTCTCTCATCTTTTTTTTTTTTGGTACCAGGGATTGGACTCAGGGGCCCTCAACCACTGAGCCACATCCCAAGCCCTATTTTGTATTTTATTTAGAGACAGGGTCTCACTGAGTTGCTTAGTGCCTCACTTATGCTCACTTGTGCTAAGGCTGACTTTGAACTCACGTTCCTCCTGCCTCAGCCTCCCAAGTCCCTGGTATTACAGGTGTGTGACACTGCATCTGGCCTACAACATCTTTTGAGCACTATGGGGCAAGCACTGGGTTAGGTACTGAAGATGCAGTGAAGACGATGTTAGATGTAGCTTCTGCCTTATGTAGCTTGGTGTCTACTTGGGAGACAGGTAAGAAGCTGGAATTGCAATGCAGATAGGTAAGTTTGACAAACAGGGTCCTCAAGGGAGGTGGGAACTCAGACTGCTGTGGTAGGAGATGGGGAGAACTTGACTCATGAATCAGACAAGGGCACTTGGAATGACTTCTCAGCTGAGGCCTGGAGATGAGGAGGAGTTAGTCAGGTAAGGGCTATTTTGGCCACTCAGCAAGGTAAAGACAGCTCAAGCTTGCAATTCTTCCAATCTTTCTACTTTGTTCTGAAAAGATTCAGCTTGCTCATGCTAATATCTCGATTTACTGGAAGAAGGTCACGCTGGTTTAACATTAGGGTTGTGTTTCTTCTCAAGTATCTGGATAGTATAGAATGGCAATGCCTGTTATTAAGGTGGGGTGGGGTGATATTCAGTGAGCCCAGGGTATATGAGGTAACTGGAATAGTGTGTCCCCTCTAAAATGCATGTTGAAACTGAATCCTCAGTGCAGTGGTATTAAGAGGTATGGCTTTTAGTGGCTGATTAAGTCATGAGGGCTCTGATCTAACAACCTTCGAAAAGAGCTCAAGATTGAAGGCTGTCCTCTCTTGTGCTTCCATCCCTTCTGCCTTGCGCAGACATAGCATTCTGCCTTTGTGGAGGATGCAGCAATCAGTCGCCATCTTGGAAGCAGAGATCAGAGCCCCTTCACCAGACTCTAAATGTTCTAGACTTCTTGGCCTTCAGAATTGTGAGAAAGTTTTTTTGTAAAAAGGACACACTTTTATTTGTTGACTTTTTCTTCTTTTAATGAATGAACTCCATGCAATGAACTTTGCTCCTAGCACTGCCTTCACAGTGTCCCATTGAGTTTGATTAGTTGTAACAGAGTTCTTATTAACCTCCAAGAATTTTTTTTTTAGTCTTCTCCTTTATGTCTTCTGTTATCCATGCGTCCCCCATTCAATAGTGTAGTTTTTACTCCAGGTGTTTTAGTAGCTTCTATTTTTTATTTTATCATTGATTTCTAATTTCATTCCATTATGAAATCAGAATGCAGAGCAGTATCTCTATTTTTCTGTATTTGCTAAGACTTGCTTTGTGGAATAATATATGGTCTATTTTGGAGAAGGATCCATGTACTTCTAACTAATTAATAAGTCTAAATTATTAAATGTATTATTGAGTTCTGTCATTTCTTTGTTTAGTTTTTGTTTGGAAGATCTATTCAATGGTGAGAGAGATGTATTAAAGTCACTCCGTATTATTGTGTTATGGTCTATTTGGTTCTTGTAGTTGGGAAGGGTTTGTTTGATATTCATAGATGCCCATTGTTTGGGGCATAGATATTTATGATTGTTATGTCCTGTTGATATATGAATCCCTTAAGCAGTATGAAATGTCTTTCTTTGTCCCTTTTCACTAGCTTTGTTTTGAAGTCCACTTTATCTGATGAGGATGGAACCCCCTGCTTGTTTACGTGGTTTATGTGAGGGATACACTTTTCCCTACCCTTTTACCTTTAGTCCGTGGCTGTCTTTTCCTATGAGAAGAGTCTCTTGAAGGCAGCATATTGTTGGGACTTTTTAAAAAATATAATCTGTCAATCTATGTCTTTTAATTGATGAGTTTAGGCCATTCACATTCAGGGTTATTATTGAAATATGATTTTTATTCATGATCATTTGGTTTATTTTTGGTTTTTAACTTGATTTGTTTTCTCTTTTGATTGACCTTTCTGTTAGTGTAGTTCCTCCCTTTGCTGATTTTCATTTTTTTTTAAAGAGAGAATGAGAGAGGAGAGAGAGAGAGAGTGAGTGAGAGAGAGAGAGAGAGAGAATTTTTAATATTTATTTTTTAGTTCTCGGCGGACACAACATCTTTGTTGGTATGTGGTGCTGAGGATCGAACCCGGGCCGCACGCATGCCAGGCGAGCGCACTACCGCTTGAGCCACATCCCCAGCCCTGATTTTCTTCTTTGTTTTTCATTTCCTTCTCCTGGGATATTTTGCTGAGAATGCTCTGTTTTGCAGGCTTTCTTGCTATAAATTCTTTTAACTTTTATTTATCATGAAAAGTTTTTATTTCATTATCAAATCTGAAGCTTAATTTTGCTGGATATAAGATTCTTGGTTGACATCCATTTTCTTTTCAGAGGTTGGTATATATTGCTCCAGGATCTCTTGGCTTTGAGTGTCTGGGTTGAAAAATTTGCTGAGAGAGGAATTGGTATCCCCTTTATGTGATCTGATTCCTCTCTCTTTATGCTAGGCATTTTCATTATAATGTGCTTTGGTGTATATCTGTTGTAATTTTGTAAATTTGGTGTCCTATAAGCCTCTTGTATTTGATTTTTCCAATTCATTATTCATGTTTGGGATTTTTTTCTGATATTATTTCATTGAAGAGATTGTGCATTCCTTTAGTTTGAATATCTGTGCCTTTCTCTATCCTAATAAGTCTGAGATTTGGTCTTTTGATGCTATCCCATAATTCTTGGATGTTCTGTTCATAGTTTTTTACCATCTTCACTGTGTGGTCAACTTATTTTCAAGATTGTGTATTTTGTCTTCGTTATCTGATGTTCTGTCTTCCAAGTGGTCTAGTCTGTTGGGTGATGTTTGCTGTTGAGTTTTTTATTTCATATATGGTTTCCTTCATTTCAAGGATTTCTGATTTTTTCCCCCCAAATCCTCTCTTTCTAGAAGTAATCTTTTGCTACCTGAATTTGCTCCCTTACCTCTTTATTGGTGTGATCAGTGGTTGCCTGTATTTGCTCTCTTATCTCTTTGTTGGAATGATCAATTTTTGCCTGTATTTTCTCACTCAGGTCATTCCTTAATTTGTTGATCTTTTTAATCATATACTTTCTGAACTCCTTCTCTGACATTTTATCAACTACACTGTCTATGGATTCTATTATCATAGTATAGTATCTTGGTTTGTTTGGAGCACTTTCCTCTTTTTTTTAATGTTTTCTATGTGTCTCCCTTTCTTGCATTATGGATCTGAGGTATTACCATTTGTATCCTATAAACTTGTAGTGTTCCTGCAGATTATTTGTACCTCACCTTGGTGTGGGCTTCTAGTTCTCAGCCGGTGTCCCATGATGAATGCTACTGCAACTAAAGGTGGTGGTGGCAATAGCAGAGGTAATTCAAAATAGTAGTGGGGGTGTCCCAAGTTGGCTGCAACCACTTTCAGAGATGTGTCTGAAAGGGTGGGTTGCTTGTTCAGAGATGTAGCTGCCTCTAGGCCAAGGTGGAGGCTACTGCATGGGGAGGGATATTTTGATGGTTGCAGTGTCCCAAGATGGAGGTGGGCTAGGTCTGGGCTCTGGTGTGGGTCTGATGATCAGTGGGGCAGTTCTAGGCCTGATTCTGGGCTTTGGTATGGGTGGGGGGCATCTGAGGCCTGGCTTGGGGCCTAGGCTCCCATGTGGGTTGGCAGGTTGGTCCTAGTCCTGAGTCTGGGCTCTGATATGGGTCTTCCAATTGCCAGAGGCAATGCTGGGCTAGTCTTTTGTGGGGTGGACCTGGGCTTGGTCCTGAGCTGGGTCCTGGGCCTAACCCTGGCCTTGGCTCACACATAGGTTGGTGGGGGCAGACTGAGATTGTTACTCTTGATGAGGATATAATGACAACTCTACATTCCTGCAGATTTGGAGCCTGTGTTGAGAGAGGAACTAAGGGGTGAATATTCCTTAATTGTAAAAGCAGGTGACATGGCTTGATAATCCTGTCTCATCTTTTAATAACATTCCTATGTCCTTTACTAGCTGTGTAAAGATGCAGAAGTTTCTTAACCTATCTGCACCTCAAGGGACAGCTGTACTTGACACATCATTGTTATGAGGAATAAAGGACTCAGTGTGCAAAGAGCTTGGAAACATACTGATCTCTTCTGTCTTTTGTGAATTAAAAAAGAAAAAAAAGAAGCTTTCTGGCTACTATTGATGTTTTTCAACCCTGTTTCCTGGCAGTTAAGTCTGTAATGAAGACAATTATGTCAAAGAGGATAATAGAATCTACTGCAGATTAAGGAAGTACATTCATTTCTAGAAACATTTCTCATGGCTGATTGGAGGAATACTTTATTATACCATGTGACTATAGAATGTGTAACTGTCTACCACACAATGAAATTGGGTACTTTCAGATATCATTATTGGATATTTTTTAAAAGTCAAGTAAAGAGTTTACTTTGAATTTTATAACAAATGACATTACCTTATGTTTGAATAGCATTTTCAAAGTTCTTTTTCGTACATAATTTCAGTTTTGCTTCCTCTCCCAAGAAGTGGGAATGGTAGGAACATCAAGACTTATCTCCACAAGCAGAATTCCAATTTTCATTAAGGTATAATGGCGTGTCCAGATGTATCATCTCTATGGAGGAAGGAATTTAAAATATAGAGCTGTTAAAGGTTGAATTACTCTGACCTGCACAATTTGTTGATGTCTGACTTTACTTTTTAGTTTCAATGACTTTAGTTCAAACAATAGTGATAACTCTGGTGTTAATGGATTTAGTTCTAGAATAGGAAAGAACACATTTAATTTTCTGAGCCCTCGGGTATCTAATCTTTTTTAGCACTACCTTCAGAAGTAATTTAGTGAAATATGGCTTTTGAGATTCTTTTTTTAAAAATAAGCTGATTTGAAGAAGGGAAGGAGCAAAAAAAGACTCGTGGAATTTTCTCCCTTCTTATAAACTTAGAAAATACTCTGTGTTATTTAGTCAAAGACTTGGGTCAAATGAGCAGCTTCAGTTCTGAAGGGTGGAATTTTCCATGACTGAGATTTACAGTACCTGTCAGTACTGTAACTAATCTCATGATTGAAGACATTGGCAATTCAAATTGTGACTGACATTTTATGAATAAAAAAAGCATAATTTCAATTAGGAGAACAACAACTCCTTCCTTAGATCCAACTGAAAAACGTGGATGCTTCAATCGTTTAAGCAAGTTTATTAGAGATGTGGTACTCACTTGCAGTTGGAATTGATCAAGCGTAGGATTTTCTGTACAATATTTCATCTTTATTTTTTAGGTTTATTAGAGTGGGGCCAGATAGATCCCCATGGCTAGAATTATGACCACTTTTTTTCCCCTCAGTAAACTCCTTACACAGCAAAGTTGAGCTATTTCACATTAGAGAGCAGAATGAAGCCAGACTGAGTAATAGAAGAAAAGTTTGTCTTCTCCCATTTGGGGACACCCTTCTCCATTTGAGGGCTCTGATTCTCCTCTGAAGGAACTACTTCTGTACTTGTTCCTTCTATTTTATTTTTTTTCTCTCATGAAGTGCTTGGAAAATGCATTCACACTAAGCTATTTGTGGCATAAGGTGATTTTTTTTCCTAGTGAAAAAAATTTATATTTTAAAAGAGAATCTTGTGAAAGAACTCAGCTTAGTCCCAAGAAACTGACTCCACATGGTGGAATTTTGCAGGTTAAAATGTGGAATATACTTGTGTGTCAGAAGTCTTCCTGTATCCATTCTGTTGCATAGTAGTTGGTGGTACGTGTGCCCAGAAATAAGAACCAATCCTGTAGGTAAGAAAAATTTACTGTAAATTTCAGATATTGTGGAACATGAGCTACTCCAGGTTGAAATTATGCATAAGTAAATGAACTAATGATTTTTCCCCCTTTTTAAATAGAGCTTTATAGTAGTTTGGTTCATCCTGACAAAAATCATACATGCATGGAAATTGATTTCAGTTCATGATCCCCCCTTTCTCCTTCTGTTTTCCCTCCCCTCTACCCTTCTCTTTTTTCTACTCTACTAGACACCTTTTGCTCATCTATTAATTAATATTTGATTGGTTATTTATGTAATCTTAAATAACCTTTATTTCCTTTATTGTATTGTAGCTTCCACATATGAGAAAAAACATTCGACCTTTGAATTTCTGAGTTTGGTTTATTTCACTCAGTATGATATTCTCCATTTCCAATCTTTTACTGACAAGTGCCATAATTTCATTCCTTTTTTGTGGCTGAGTAGGAGAACTCCATTGAACCGATTATTTCTTGAAGGTCTGCTATATACTGCAAAGATTCTGCTCATCTCAGCCTTATAATGATGATAATCATACATCAAGATACACTTAAAAATCATCTTTAGATTTGTCTGTACTGATATGAGAAGTCTTCCAAAAATACTGTAGCTAAATCACTTCTAAATACACCTTTGACAAACTGCTCTTGCTTTGAAAAGGAAATAAAAATTACTCAAATGCTGACCTGTAGGTGCTTAGAGCAGTGTAGTTAGTTTTTGGTTAGGAGCTCTGGACTTAAGTCAGACAGATGTGTTCCCCCCCACCCCCCTCATCGTTATTAAGTTGGGTTGACATATAAAAATTGGTATTTATTTAATGTGTACAACTGCATGAGCTTGGGGATACATACACATCTGAAAGACCCCACCACCACCACCACCACCACAAAGCCATTAATATATCCATCATCTCCAAAAGTTTCCTTCCACCTCTTTATTTTAATATTTTTTGGGGTGTATGTATGGTAAGAACACAATGTAAGACCAACATTGTTAGCAACTTTTTCTATGGGGGTGGATATTGGAGATTGAACCCAGGGACATTTAACCACTGAGCCACATCCCAGCCCTTGTTATTTTTTTCTTTTGAGACAGGGTCTCACTAAATAGTTTAAGGCCTTACCAAGTTACTGAGGTGGGTCTTGAATTTGTGATTTTTCTATCTCAGCCTCCTGAGTTGCTGGGGTTACAGGTATACAACACCATGCCTGGCCCTTTTAGCAAATTTCAAGTATACCATACAGTTTGTTAGCTATAGGCCCTGTGCTGTACAGAGGCCTCTGGAACTTACCTTTCATAACTGAAACTTCACATCCTTTGACCATCATGTCTATATTTCCCCTTTGCCCCAACCACTGGCAACCTCCATTCTACTCTCTGCTTCTGCAAATTTGATTTTTTTTTATTCCACATGTAAGTGAGATCATATGGTATTTGTCTTTCTGTGTTATTTCATTTAACATAGTGTCTAATGGCAGGAGCTCCTTTTGTAAGGCTAAGTAATATTATATTGCACATATTTATGAGCTTTTCTTGATCCATGTGTCTGATGATGCACATTGAAATTGTACCCATCTTGTTGCTATTGTGAATCTATGCGGCAATGAACGTGGAAGTCCAGATATCTCTTTTGAGATAGTGGTTTTATTTCCTTTATTTTGCCTGTTTTCTATTCCTTTGATATATGCTCTGAGGTGGAATTGCTGTATTTTATGATAGTTCTCTTTTTAATTGTTTGAAACCCCTCTGAACTGTTTTCCATAAAGCCTATACCAGTTTACATTCCCACCAATTGCATGCCAGGGTTCCCTTTTCTATACCTCCTGACCTGGAAATTGACCTTTATGAGTTCTAATCATCTCTTCGGTCAAATGGTGACAAGGGGTCCCTCCTTATAATTCTCTCATGAAAATCAAATGCTATAAAAAGCAGCATATAAATCATTTAATGTTCTGCCACACCCAAAGGAAATGCCCAATACATTGTGCTCTTCTAATAATGTGCTCACTAAAGTACTTATTGTTTTGATTTACTGCAAGATACAGCCTAGAATGGGGCTCATTTGTGTAGGAGAGTAGGAGTCAAAGTGAGATGGTGGAAGTGTTAGCAGACACAAGATTAGTAAATTCAAGAGCCAGAATATTAATCAGACATGCAGAATAGAGAAGCAAGACAACAAGAAGAGAAAGATGCAGAATAGAACCAGATGCAAGAGCTGATGAGATGGGGACAAGTAGTAGGGATGTGACTGAGGGGAATTAAGGTGTCTGTCCATCACTGGGTATGCTCTGCTGTTTGTTGCCCTGTTAGCAGAGGAATCCTGCTTGTATAGGGAGCCATTCTTGGCTGAATGGCAAAGGTCTGGAGTCACTAATGCAAAACCAAGCATGAGATCCTGAGGGAGATGGCTCCAGTAATAAACCCAAGGGTGGTGCTGATACTGTTGTCTTCCTGCCCTGGAAGTCTACTGATTGCTTCTCTGACCTACTGACTCCACTCAAGGTGACCACAGAGGTGTCTGTGTCTTCCTGTTCAACTTATTGGTGATGTTGCTATTAAGGAAACATGGAGTGGGGGAAAAAAACCTACGAAAGTCATGCTTCTGGTGCCTTGTTGAGGTTAGCAGGGGTTAGGTAATTGCAGAAGACACTTTCTTAGTGTTTTGTCCCTCATTCTTACCTTTGGCTAAGAAAGATAAGTTTATTTAGGTCACAGAGTAAAGCAGAGAGTCAATAATCATTTTTTGGTTGCATATACTTTACATATAAACACACATGCATATACACATATGCATGCACACACCCAGTGACCCGGGGTATTTGGTAAGTACTCCATAGGGAAACATCATCCCTGAGCTCATTGTTTTTTATTTATTTGGAGAAACAGGATATCTTTTTTTTTTAATGGAGCCGCAGGCCTTTTGATCCAATTAATGCAGGGTTAAATTGGCTCCTAAATTTTACTGGAAAAGGGGATGTTTTGGTCTCAAAGGATGAGACCAGACCCTCATCCTTGTGTAACCTGTGTCGATCTGAGAGTGCAGCACTGTAGAATGAGGATTTTATTTGGAAGCTTCAAGCCCTCCCCTCTAATTGTAAGCTGGTGAAGATGGAATAGTCTTTCTGTCCTTCTCAGGGATGGAAATCCCTCCTCCCTGCATTTTCTGCTTCTTCTGTCCTCGCTCTCAGATACCAGTGCCTCAGCCTCATTTCCTGCCTGTCTCCCTGGTCTGTCACTGCAGCCTGGAGACATGTTTTATATTCATAATCCTGCCTTTTATTTTTGATTGCCTAGGAGCTTAGCCATGTTGTTGAAATATAGCCCCAGCCACAAGGCAAAGGCAAAAGAGGACAAGCTACGCACTGTCCCAGGCTTAACTTATGATTTTCTTACCCTTTAACAGAAAACTAAAGACTTCCGGGTGACAGTTTATGTGCAGCCTATTTCAGAGTGTGAATTTGAAACAGTTCAGTAGTTGACAAGAAATATATAATGTTCTGGTGAACTTAGATTAGGAAAAGTGACCTTTTGATATTCAGTTGATAAATCCATGCTTTGGACTACTGACTCTGACCTTTTCTGTAGTTTTTACTTCTATAATTATATACCAGCTTTAAAAAAATATTCTTTTAGTTGTAGGTGGACACAATACCTTTATTTTATTCATTTATATGTGGTGCTAAGGATTGAACCCAGTGCCTCACAAATGCTAGGTGGCGCTCTACTGCTGAGCCACAACCGCAGTCCCATATACCAGCTTTTTTTCTTTTTCTAATCTTTCTTTTTGATGTCCCTTAGCTATGCTATCTGGAAACGACAGAATGGGATGACCTGAAATCAGGTCAGTAAGCAAGAAGCTAATTGAAATGAAGCTTGCCTGAGCTGAATGTGGCCAGCCTTTCGAAAAACAGTGCCCTGAAAGGGAAGGGAGAGGAAGAAATGTTTTAATGTTTTGTTATTCAGTTTTCCATTACTGTAACAAATACCTGAGGAAAGTAACTTATAAAGAGAAAAGGTTTATTTGGGCTCACAGTTTTGGAGGTTTCAGTCCATGATTGGTTGGCCCCATTGCTTTTGTGTTTGTGATGAAGCAGCACATGATAGGGGCACATGGTGGAGAAAAATCACTTGCCTTATTGCCAGGAAGCAAAAGAAAGAGGAAGGAAGAAGAGGAGACTGGGGTCTCACCTTTAAGAGTACACCAATGACCAAAAGACCTCCAGTAAACCCCAACTTTTAAAGTTTCCATCACATCCCAATAGCATCAACCTGGGGACCAAGCCCTCAATGCACAGACTTTCAAGATCCAAGCCTGTTCCAGGTCTCTTCTTGGAAAACTACTGTGACCCTATTGTCATGAGCTAACCTCAGTGCAAGAAGGGCAAGTGTGCGCATTATTCTTTCTAGCTTATAAATGGGATGTTTAATTGTATAAAGGAACAACAGAGATTTATGTTGAATCCAGGGAATGAAGAGTTCATATATGGTGCATAGATTGTGGTATTCTATAACCTTCCAGAAAAAATACTAACCTCATCACTGCTTCATTTGGAGATGTCGAATCAGGGAAATACTAGGACAGGCTTCTGGAATTAGATGCTGGAAATTTTGCTTCTGTTTTTCTTGTGACTCTAGAAAGTTTGATGTGAAACAAGCCATTCTTCAATTCTTTTTATATGTTTATTTCAGTGTCATTTACATGCAACAATAACTCTTGGTTTATCTAAGACATATCTAACTGTGCAGAATAAAATACCAGAGCACCTATTTGCCACCCTAATCCCGTCTCACTATCTTCTGTAAGTGCCTCCTTATGTCAGTTACCTCTGGATTTAAACTTCTTCTGAGCTACATATACATCTTTGCTGGTTGTCTTGCATATTGTATTTGTGCCTTTTCTGGGTTTGGTTGTCTTTAGATTTGTTCCCACAGGCTTTCCATACTTAAGGAATTCTAGAATTTGTGGCTCACCTGAAGCTTAGAATGCAGACATTTTTTTTCCAGCAATAATAACCAAGCACCACAGCAGTGTTGCAAATGTACTTTATTTTCTAGTGACTTTTGTGTTATTTCATGGGATTTTCAGAAGGCAGGATTGTGGTTGCATGTATTTATTCTACATTTGATCTAATTATCTGAATTTATAGATATAGCTATAGTTGCCTTAAATGACTTCATTGTAACTCTGATTCTTGAAGAGTATCTTTTAAAAGTATTTTTAAGTAAAAGTTGCAAATAAATCTTAGGGGCTGAGCCAGGGTGAGAGTGAAGTCTTCTGAGTCTTGGTTATATATTCTTACCAAGACACATATTGATTCCAAGAGTCCTTTATAAATGACAAACTTTCTAGTTTGTGTCTAGTGGTACTTGGAAGGTAGATACTCATAAGATCATGGTTTACACAGCTATGTGAATTAGCATAGACTTGCAATAACATAGGCTAAAATAATTAACCTAGACACAGGAGAAGTTAGCCTCCAGACAAGTAAGTTTCTTAATAGAAATTGATAATGCAGTTGGAAGTGTAACTCTTCACTTTCTATATTTTTTCTCTGACACTTTGGATGTGAAGATAATGCTAATCATTCCTGTTTTCTATTACTGGGTTGTCTGAACTTGCAATACTGACTTAGCACAAATAAAACTAATGAGCCAAAGGCAAGATGTTGATGTTACTCACAGCATATACATTAAGTGAAATACTGGAGGAAATTCATGCCCTTGAAATTATCTGGTGTTATCTATGGACTTGAGCATGATTGGCTTTACCCAATGATTATCTACTGAGCACCTGCCATGTGCCAGACTTAGGTTCACAGAATGCTGAGAACAGCAGTGAATACAATAAACACAGCCTTCACAAGACTTTTAGTTGTAAGGGAAATAGGCAGTCCATGAATAATTACACAGTGAGTCACTTGGTGACAATTTTATTAAGTGACATAAAATCTGAGAGGAGTATGTTTTGAGAATTTAGCCTCTTCATGCAATAGAGAGATGATGTTTAATATGGCTGGAGAGAGAGGAGCGGAGTCACATATTTTCTTTGTATAGCAGGTCCTGTGCCCCTCTCTGGCACTGTGCAGAGAAATCTGCAGACATGCTTGTGCTGAGCAGATGTTACTAAGTTATTGCTATATTTTAGAGTTTGAATGGTCCCTAAAGGCCCTTGGTGGGTTGGTCTCCAAGATGGTGCTACTGTGAGGTAGGGGAACCTTTTAGAGGTGGGAGCCTACCATGGAAGACTCTCATCATTGAGGTTGAGTCCCTGAAGTATATTAGGGGTCCTACTTGCTTTTTATCCTTTCTTTCACATTCCAGCCATGAGAAGAGCAGCTTTGCTCTGTCATGTGTTCCCTGCCATGATATGCTGCTATGCCCAGGCTGCAAATTAACAGGGCCAATTGGAGATGGACTGGGACCTCCAAAACTGTAAGCCAAGTAAACAGTTCCTCTTTATAACCTGATTGTCTCAGGTATTTTTTGCAATAATGGAAAGTCGAATAATATAACAGTGTGGGTTTGAAGCTGGATGTATTCTTCCCTGCTGAATTTTCTTGACAGAGAAGGAGAATCAATTTTCAAAGAACAGTGAGTGACACCATCATTATTTGTATTCATCCAGAAGCCAAATAAAGAAGACAGGGTTGTCTATGGTATTGATGCGCGAGTTATATCTTGTAGGATTTCATTGACTGGTGTTTCCTTTCTTCCAAGTGTTGTTTTTCTTATAGGGAATTCTGCTTAGAATAACTGCTAAATCTGCAACAGGTCTAATTTATTCTGTTTTGGCACTAATCATAGACTGAAATATTTATGTGGGAATAATTTTGAAATCTGTATTTTGCACCTTCTAGATAAAATTAGAATTACAGCATGTAAACTGCACAGGAAAAGGAAATCTCTTCCAAATAAGATCCCCCTGTGAGTTTGAATGTGGAAAGTAGGAGCTATTTTTTTCTTAACTTTTTGAAAAATAAACTTAATTTTAGACTTACAGAAAAGTTGAAAAGGTAGTGTAGAGAGTTCCTATGTACCCCATACCAGTTTCCATGGTTTGAAGCACATGTTGTTGTGGTACGTTTGTTGCAGTGAATGAACAAATAGGGACAAAGTATTATTATTTTTTTTAAAAAAATTATTTATGTATTTCAGTTAGGTATATATGACATCAGAATGCATTTTGATTCATTGTACACATTGCAGCACAACTTTTCACTTCTCTGAGTGTACACAATATAGCATTGCACCATATGTTCAGTCATACATGTACCTAGGGTAATGATGTCCACCTCATTTCACCATCTTTCCTGCACCCATACCCTCTCTCCTCCCTTCCCTCCCCTTTGCCCAATCAAATTTCCTCCATTTTTTCCATGCCCCCACTCCCATTATGGGTCAGCATCCACTGATCAGAGAGAATATTTGTTTTTTGGTTTTTGGGGATTGGCTTACTTCACTTAGCATGATATTCTCCAATTACATCTATTTACCTGCAAATGCCATAATTTTATTCTCTTATAATGCTGAGTAATATTCCATTGTATATATATACACCACAGTTTCTTTATCTACTCACCTATTGAAGAGTATCTAGTTTGCTTCCAAAGTTTATCTATTGTGAATTCAGCTGCTATAAACATTGATGTGACTGTGCTACTATAGTATGCTGATTTTAAGTCCTTTGGGTATAGATCGAGGAGTGGGATAGCTGAGTCAAATGGTGGTTTCATTCCAACTTTTCTAAGGAATCTCCATACTGCTTACCAGATTGGTTCCCCCAATTTGCAGTCCCACCAGCAATGTATAAGTGTGCCCTTTCCCTACGTCCTCACCAACACTTATTGTTGTTTGTATTCTTAATAGCTGCCATTGTGACTGGAATGAGGTGAAATCATAGAGTAGTTTTGATTTGCATTTCTTTAATTATTAGAGATGTTGAGCATTTTTTTCATATATTTGTTTATTGATTGTATATCTTCTTACAAGAAGTATCTGTTCAGCTCCTTAGCCCATTTATTAATTGGGTTGTTTGTTTTTTGGTGTTAAGTTTTTTGAGTTCTTTATATATTCTGGAGTTGAGTGCTCTATTTGATGTGCATGTGGAAAAAATTTGCTCCCAAAATGTAGGCTCTCTCTTCACCTCGTTGATTGTTTCTTTTGTTGAGAAGAAGCATTTTAGTTTGAATCCATCCCATTTATTAATTTTTGATTTTATTTCTTATGCTTTAGGAGTCTTGATAAGGAAGTCAGGGCCTAATCTGATATGAAGATTTGGGCCTACTTTTTCTTCTATTAGGCCCAGCATCTGTAGTCTAGTTCTTAGGTCCTTGATCCACTTTGAGTTGAGTTTTGTGCATGGTGAGAGAAAGAGGTTTAGTTTCATTTGGCTGCGTATGAATTTTCAGTTCTTCTAGCACCTTTTATTGAAGATATTATTTTTTCTCCATGTTTTTGGCCCTTTTGTCTAGTATGAGATAACTGTATATATGTGGGTTTGTCTCTGTATCTTCTATCATGTACCATTGGTCTACATGTCTATTTTGGTGCCAATACCATGCTCTTTTTGTTACTATAGCTTTGTAGTATAGATTTAGGTCTGGTATTGAGGTGCCTCCTGTTTCACTCTTCTTGCTAAGGATTGCTTTGGCTATTCTGGGTCTCTTATTTTTCCAAATAAATTTCATGATTGATTTTTCTCTTTCTATAATGAATGATGTTGGGATTTTAATTGGAATGGCATTGAATCTGTATTGCGCTTTGGATAGTGTGGCCATTTTGACAATATTAATTTTACCTATCCAAGAACATGAGAGATCTTTCCATCTTTTCAGGTCTTCTTCAATTTCTTTCTTTAGTGTTCTATAGTTTTCATTATAAAGGTCTTTCACCTCTTCTTCTGTTAAGTTGATTCCCAAGTATTTTGTTTTTCTTGAGGCTATTATGAATGGGGTAGTTTTCCTAATTTCTCTTTCAAAGGATTCATCACTGATACATAGAAATGCATTTGGTTTATGGGTACTGATTTTATATTCTGCTACTTTTTAAAATTCATTTATTAATTATAGAAGTTTTCTGGTGAAGTTTTTTGGGTCCTCTAACTATAGAATCATGTCGTTAGCAAAAAATGATAGTTTGAGTTCTTCTTTTCCTTCCATATCCCTTTAATTTATTTTGTCTAATTTCTCTGGCTACAGTGTCAAGGACTATGTTGAATAAAAGTGGTTAAAGAGGGCATCCCTGTCTTGTTCCAGTTTTTAGAGGGAATGCTTCCAATTTTTCTCCATATAGAATGATGTTGGCCTTGGGTTTAGCATGGATAAATATTATGAAAGTACATATTTTATTCAGATTTCCTTAGTTTTTACCTAGTGTCCTATTTCTGTTCCAGGATTCCCTTAGGATGTCACATTGCATTTAGTGCCTGTGCCCCTTGAGGATTCTCTTAGTGTGACAGTTACTCAGACTTTCTCTTTAATTATTTATTTCTCCATGTCCTTGACTGTGCTTTATGATGCTGATTGAGCATTTTAGAGGACGCCACTGAATCAGAATCTGATGTTTTTGTCACCACTGCTCTGAGGTTATGGGTTTTGGGAAGCAAGATCACAAAGCATAAAGCACTATTCTCATCATGTTTTCTTAAGGGGACACTCCATTAGCATCCATGTTGATGCTAACCCTGATAAATTGTCTGAGGTCTTGCTCATCAGGTTTCTCCATTGTGAAGCTGCTTCCCTTCCCTCTGCCCTGTGCCTTTCACACTTAGCTCTGTGGAATGGAGTTACTGTGTGTGGCACACACTGAGTGAGTGGGGAGTTAGGCTTTTTCTACTTTAGGGTACAGTTATTTACATATATCATTTGAAATTTCCTCTGCACAGAAGTTTCCTTCTCATTATTATTATTTTTTGTTTAGTCAATCAATTTTTATATCACTATGGTTTCATGGATACTTATTTTTTTCCTCTGGACTATAACCCAGTACTACTTTATTTACGGGCTCTATTTGTTCTAGATTTGACAATGGGAACTCTTTCTGTTTCTTTCTGATGTAGTCATCATCATGGGGGAGGGATGGTTGCTCCATCTGGTTGGCATTGTGGGTTGTTTCTGGGAAGTAGAGGAAAGTAGCATGAGATATCAACTTGGGGATCAGATTACCTTGGACTTGACAGCCAGACTACATATCCCACTGTAGGTCATAGGGATCTGTAAGATTTTTTTCTCCCTCCCTCTCTCCCTCCCTCTCTCCCCCCTCTCTCTTCCCCTTTCTCTCTCTTCCCCTTTCTCTCTCTCTCCCCCTTTCTCTCTCTCTCCCCTCTCTCTCTCTCTCTCTCTCTCTCTCTCTCTCTCTCTCTCTCTCCAGGGATTGAACCCAGAGGCACTTAACCACTGAGCCTGTGGGGTCTGTAAGATTTTGAACAGAGGGTTGATATACTAAGAACTATTTTAGAAACACTTACTGGTTAGATTTTGCTGGGAGGTTGGTAGTGGATGTCACTGGAGGGAGTGAGGTGAGTTGAAGGGCAAGAGCCCTATAAAGGTGGCAACCACCGTGGGAACGAAGAGAAGGGACCAGTGAAAAGACTTTGCAGGAGAATAACCCGAGTCCTCATAGGGTGCTAAGGGCTTTGCAGGGTCTACTTTCTTTCCTCCCCTCAACAACTCTATAAGGGAGCATTTTTATCTCCATTTTTGGGGTGAGGAAACTCAAGTTCAGAAAAAGTTCATGCCCAAAGACCTTTAGCTAGTGAATAAAGGGTCTAGGGCTGTGCTTTCCAACAAGGTCACCACTTGCCATATAAAACTATGAAAATTTAAAAGGAAGTATTTAAAACCAGAGCCTCAATTATCTGTCATATTTCAAGTTTCCAGTAGCCATATGTGGCACTTACCAGATTGGAACCTAGCATTCTAACCCCCAAGCCTCTGTTCTCAATCTACTCTAACACCCACCATGGACAGAAACCTCCCTGATTTCTGACTGGCTAGAGCTAGGTCATAGGAGAGATGCAGGGAGACTTAGATAACATTTTAATGGCTTCTTTAGTCATATATTAATGAACTTTATTGAAAACATAATATTTCAAGTTCTTTTCAGTGAGTTAGGTTAGTTTAAATTATATTGAGTGGAAAATAAGATAGTATTATTTCAGGACAGTGTGCCTCTGTAATGATAACAATATCATGTTAGTTTCGTCTCTTGGGAGGTACAGACTGCAATCCATTTGGAGCTGGGGCTTCAGTTCTAATTTGCAGATTCCATTTGGCAAGTTTGCAGCTTGGTAAAACAGCATAATCATAGTGATAAGTCCTGTTCCCTCTTAGTTTCCTCTCTAAGAGGCTCTTCAGTTCAGTTCTCCACTTTTAAATGGGCTACAAAAGTATACTGAAAAGACGGATGCCTCCCTTTCGGAGCATAATATTGGTAAATCAAGGATGCCAATTACTTGGCCGTGTGATACAGGATCTGGCATAATGCTACATTTCAAAGACATTTATTTCCTTAATTCCAAATGAAAATGCAGAATCTCACTGCTATTAGGGGGAGCTGGCATATAATACTTTAGCTATTAAGATCTTACATTTCCTGTAAACATCTGCTTTTAACCAAGATGTTTTAGCAACTCATAGCATTAGATCTCTGGGCAGCTGGACCTTTCTTGGAGAGGGTGGCTGGTGGTCCTTATCAGAATGCTCAATTTGTGAGCTATTTTGCTACGTGATATTGTGCCATCCTCTCTGGTGTTCATGTGCAAGAGTATGAAACCTAAAACAGTTTCTCGGGTTCTTGTCAATAGTGATTTCTCCTAGTTCCCCATTTTCTTTAGTGCTTAAAACTCAAGTTGGTATTTGCAAGCCACAGTTTAGAAATCTTGCACTGGGTCCTATTTTTTTTTTCTTCATTGCTGCTGTTATTGACGTACATGAAAACAGAAGTCACCTTTTACCTCTGGCTTTGCTTGTAGCAGTTTCAGTTACTGCAGTCAACTGTGATCCCAAAGCATGAACTAGACAATTTCATAAATAAACTGTAAGTTTTAAATAATTTTTATTACACCATATTGTTATAATGATACTATTAGTTACCAGTTATCATTAATCTCTTATCTTGCTTAATTTATAAATTAAACTTTTTCACAGGTATATATGTATGGGTAGGAAAAGACCCAGTACATACAAGGTTCAAGTTATCCACAGCTTCAGGTAGTGAGGGATTATCTTGGAATGTATCTCCCATGCATAAGGGGGAGCACTGTATGTTTAGTTTTTCAACATGAAGAATTTTAAGTGTTTTTTTGCTTTGTCTTTGAGGACTAAAAGGACAAAGTACCCTACTTGACCCCAAACAGTTTGACTTGGTTTTGATGCCTGGTGGATTTAGGTGAACAATTAATTTTTCTCATTTTGTATTAGTCAGCTTCATGTTACCACAACAGAATATCTGAGAAAATTAACTTATAAGAAGGTTTATTTAGCTCATGGTTCTAGAGGTTCAAGTGCAAGACCAGGCTGTATACTTGCTGTGGACTTTAGTTGAGGGTGCTGAATGGCAATGTCAGGAGCACCTGTCAGAGCAAAGAGCTCCTATCATGAGCCAGGAAGCAGGGAGTGCCAGAGAAGACAAAACTGGGGCCCACTATCCCCTCTGAGGAGTGCACCCAGTGACCTAAGGACCTCCAAGAGGGCCCTAACTCTTAAAGGTCCATAGCACTTGCCAGTGGTGCTACCTTGGAGACCAAGTCCTTTTCACATGGACCTTTTGGGGAAAACTATCTATATTCAAACCACAGTACTTATTTAAAGGGACTCCTCCAAAGAGAGTATGTTTGTTCTGAGTGGTGTTAAGCATGTGGGATCTTTTTTGGATTCTCAAGGTTTCTCCTATCCCTGGTCAGTATGCTACACAGTGGGGCACCAAACCAGAGTCAATGCCACCACCTTGGAAAGGAAAGCCATAGTTTCCTTTTTAATTTTTATTTTTGTACTTCTCATTGACACCTATGATATTCTCATTCACCGCACATAGAAATCTGTTAAAAACTATATCCACCTCTATCATCACCCATTGTGTAACCACTACCCTTGTGAAAACTCAGATCAGCAGTAGAAATACCAATGAAGTTCTTCTTTTTAATATATATATATATATATATTAGTTGTTGATAGACCTTTATCATATTTATTTATATGTGGTGCTGAGAATCAAACCCAGTGCCTCACACATACCAGGCAAATGCGCTACCACTGAGTCCCAGCCCCCGCCCCCAATGAAGTTCTTTAATTTGTTTCTTTATCTGAATAATGAGATGAAAATAATATTCAGATAGTGTGTGTATTAGTTAGGGCCGCTCTTAACAATATACCACAGACTGAGTAACTTAAACAACAAAACTCTAGATACTAGGAAATACAAAAGTAGACAAAACTGATCTGAATTTGTGTTACAAGGATGTTAATTTTGTATTCTGACTGGGCATTATGAACAAAAATGGTAAATAACAACTCAAGGAAACTTCATTCTGTGGTTGTCTGGAATGTTTCATTGGGGTTTGGTAGGTAGAGGGTGGTCAGCCTGCTATAGCAGAAGAATCTTGGACTAACAGAGAAGCTCAAGGCCTCTTTGGGTCTGGATTCAACTCTGGACTTTGATGATTTCTTAACCTCTTTAAGCCATTTTTCTTGACTACTTTCTGTGTGATAGGAGGTTGAAGATGGATCTGGTCAATGGTCATGACCTGTAGAAAAAAAAAATCAGTAAAAGTTGAAGGCTGTGTACAAGCTGGGCTTCATATTTCAGAATGTAGTCACAGAAAATGACCCTAAAGTATTTTTCTTGTATGGAATAGCTTTAAGTTCTTTGATTTTTTTTTAAAAATCCATACTTGGCACGGGAAAGATAAATCTCATCAGAGAGGTAAAATGTTCAGAATAGGAAAAGGAATCAAATCGATACTTTGGATATCCAAATGCATTAACTTTTTCTTAAAATTGAGTGCTACATTACTGAATGGATGGCATGTCATAACTATACTGAACAGAAAACTAACTTCAGGAAGCAATTTTACAGAAATCACAAAAACAATAAATATGAGATGGATGTCTGTAGGATGCCCAGATTTTTATAACTTTGGCAGGCAAGGGTGTTTCCGGTATTAGAGATAATTTTCTGTAATGAATTTCCATTTAAAGTAAGTTCTGTTCAATTTGTTGATTCCACTTACACTCCATCCCAAGCCATCTGCATAGTCTTTTATCACTGATATATATTATTTTATAAATGATTTTTGTGTATTCCAAGTTTTAAAACATTCATGACAGCAACAATCTCTAAGGGTTTATTATTATTTTAGACTGTGTAAGAAAAACAGAACAAAACCCTGCAGCAGTTTTATGAGCTAATTTAATAATTTCTAAGCCAGATTGTATATTTTCTGGATAAATACCAGTTTTAACTTTAGGCTTTTGTTATAGTTTGGATCTGGAATGTCCTCCAAAGGCTTGTGTACTGAAGGCTTGGTCCCCAATGCAGCAAAAATGAAAGGTGGGGTGTTGGGGGAAGTGATTGGATCATGAAGGCTCTAAGCTCATCGATGTTTAAATCCATTGATGGATTCACACCTGAATGGAGTATGGGAGGTGGTAGAAAATGTAGGAGGTGGGACCCAGCTAAAGGGAGTCCTCGAGAGTGTGCCCTTGGGGACTATATCTTATCCCTGACCTCCCCAGCTTGATGGCTGTCAGCATGTTCTGTCTCATCCCAGTCCCAAAGCAATGGAGCCAGCCAACCATGGATTGAAACCCCTGAAACCATGAGTTCCAATAAATCTTTCCTCCTATATGTTGTTTGTCTCAGGTATTTTGTCACAGCAACAAATACCTGACTAACCCACCCTTTGTTATTAGACCTTTTATAATTCTGAGAATTATGTTAAGACTCAATTTGAATTTTATCACAGTATTTTCTCCAGCTTTATATGCTTTTTCAGCTCAGTTTCTTATTTTCCTATCTTCAATCTGAATAAAACCATAGAATCCTATAAAAATCAAGCCTCTAAACATTCTTCAACTTCAAAAGCAAGCATAGAAAACTTTACACTAGGAGTTTCCTTATTCCTAGTTTTGAATAATTGATTGGTTGATTTTAAAAAATCAATACCTTTCTGTACATTTATTGAGCTACAATCATGTGCCAGACTTGAGGTTAAGCTCAGAGAGAAATAAAACACAATCCCAGCCCAGGATGGAATTTCAAAGCTTAGATATCAATGTAAAGCTCACATATTTTTCATCGAGAAACAATGGGGATATAAAGGTGCTAAGAGGAAACTTGATTCCCTTTTCCTGGAGAGGTTATGGGAAAGTCTCACAGAGAGGCTACTATTAAGATAAATATAGGAAAAGATACTAAAGATCTGAAGATCTCAGTGTAAGTGGGCAGGGTCTTTTGGTGAGTTCAAGCAGTCATTGCTTCACTGTTAAGTGCCTTCTGTGAACAAGGTACACATGTAGGTTTCAGTTAGAAATTGTTCCAGTCCACTTTCTGTTGCTATAGCAAAATATTGGAGGCTAGGTAGTTTATAGTGAACACAGATTTATTTAGCTTATAGTTCTGGAGTCTGGGAAGTTCAAGGGCCTGGCACTGGCATGTGTTGAGGGCCTTCCCTCTTATATTGTCCCATTGCAGAAGGGACCTGGCAATCGAATCCAAGCATGATTTTCAGGGGAAATGTACAAACCATTGCAGAGATAAATATGACATTGTCCTTTTCTATGAGGAGCCCTGGCTTATTTTTAAGCAGGTCTCTGCGTCTTGTCTCCAGGCAGTCAAAGGAAGGGGCCAGCTGAAAGTGCTGCTTCTGGTACCCTTCTTTTCTACTGTCTCCTTATTAGCCTCTTCACCAGGGCTGAGCTCCAAGAAGGATTTGTGCAGGTGTCATGGCAGAGGAGGAAGAAGAAGCCCTCCTTCCTCTTTTCCCCTCTGGAGCTGCTGTTGCCCAAGCTCACAGTAGAGTTTGGAGGAAAGGACAGCAGGCCCTGTGCCTCTTGTGTCAGACAGCTGAGTGACACTTCTCTCCTGGGTTCTCAGCAGGCATCCGGAAGCTGACCACAGACCCCTTCCTTGCTGGGCGCAGATGAGGCCTCATCTTCTCAGCATGATGCTTCTGGCACTCCCTAAAAATTGATCAGGAATTGACATGGGAATCCAAATATTTTGGCTTTTCTTGTCCTAAAACTTTGACAAAAGGGGTAAATATGTCCTTGATTGACAGGATTCTAAATTTTACCTTTCCCAGAGGTATGAGGATGGGGAAGCAGACAGGCTTAGGGAAGAAGCCTCTTTTAGTGATAAATCCACTGGGCATATGTCCTCATGGGTTTTCTCTTGAAATCCAAGTGGTCAGCAACCAGAGGAGGTGTGACTCTTGCTGACTTAGGGCAGTGTAGTGGGTGGGTACAGTCAGCCAGGTCACGTAGCTGATGCTACATGGAAAAATTTAGGTTTCCTTGTGTTTTATGGCAAAGATATGTGTAGAAAGGCCTTTGCAGTTGCAAAATTTGATTTTTCCCACCCTAATATGTCTTCCTCAGGTTCATAAGTCCTCTTTCATCTCAACAGACTCATTTCCCATGATACTGCCCTTTGACATGTCTGCCTCCTGTGACTACTCCCTTCTCAGAACCTCTGTAGCCTTGTCCTCAGATTCACTCACATGCACTTAATTACATATTTTCCTGTGTTGCTGGAAATGTTTTTCATCCACAAGAAGGATCCTTGCACTTTCTGAGGCAATGAAATAATTTCTTTCTACGTTGATTTAAGACTAACGAAGTTTAGACATTGTGAAGTTAAGCAGGGAAAGACAGAAAGCACCCGATATGTTATTTTAGCCGAGAAAGAGCTTTCTCAGTGGAGTGCCAAGAGGAATTATAAGTTAATATATCATAAGGAAAAAAGAGGTTCCATGGCCAAAGGAATATGAAAAAGCTGAGGCAGGTGGATTTTAATATCATTAGAATGCACCAGACAAAATTAATCATTGCTACCATTTATTGGGTATGGTAAATGGGCCCGGTACTATGCTAAAAGGATTTTACATGCATCAATTCTTTGAATTTCCTCAACAATTTTACGGGGCAGGAATTATTTCATTTCTATTTAGTAAATGAGAAAGTGGAGACTCAAGAAGTTTAAGTAACCCACTCAGAATTCGCAAACAATAAATGGATGTGCTAAGAATCAAACTGAATTCTGCTTAAGTCTAGCATGCAACTATAATCAGAAGGTTTTCCTTCAAACCTTAGAACCCCCCACACCTTTCACTATTTTCATATGCATTTGGTATCTCCAAGAGAAAGAATAAGAGACATTCTTCCAAATGTATTTTCATAGACCATTTTTTTCCTCCTCCAACTCTCTTGCAAAACCATTGTCCTGAGGAATATGCCTGGGGATTATTAGAACTCAGTTTTTATTATACTTATAGTTTTGTCTTTATTAACAAGCTTTTATAGCCATGGTGTCACTTAATTCTCATAAGCTTGGCACAAGGTACATTAGGCATTATTATAGCCACTTCACAGAGGAGGAAATTCATAATGCATTATTCAGGTAACTTTCTCAAGTTTCACATTAAATCATGGAGGAGCAGAAGATGGAAGATAGAAAATTAGGGAAGATCTAAGAGAATATGAGGCAAATCTTCACCATTTTTACTGCTGATTGTAAGAATATGATAAAGATGGATTTGTGTTTTGATAGCAGTAACCAGCCTTAACTATAGATGACCCTTGGGTAAGTGTTCAGTATTTCTACTTTCTAAAGTTCTGCCATGGTTCTAAATATATTTATCTTAGAGAAGGGAAGGAAACATGGAACTGAAACAGGAGTAGACCTTGCCAGATAGCAAGGGGTGAAGTAATAGAAGGGATAGAGACTGGATTACACCAGAGAAAACTGGGTAAGATAAAGGGGACATAGCAAAGCAGAATCAGTTACTACACAGAGTTACAAGGAAGAAATAGAATTAAATGTTTGGGTTATTATGTGAGTTGACATTAGACTAAATGTACTCATTAAGAGGACAGATGCTATCAGGTAGGGTCATAAGTACAAAACCCATAAATGGATTAGGTTAAACACGCATGCACCTACAGTAATATAGTGTAAAAACCATGGAGTAGAAAGAGGGATGAGAAGCAAATGAGGACAAAAGAAAGCGTTATTAGTAAGTTTGGTGGAATATGTTATTGAAACACTGAATGTTAGAGACGGACATCATGCCACAATGAAAAAGGCACAATTTATCAAGAAGACATGGCTACCATAAATCTATTTGTAAGTAAATGTTTGAGGCAAAAATTACTAGCAATACAGAGGGAACTTAAGGTAATTACCATCATACTAAGAGACATTAGCATAGCGCTTTCAAGAGGGGACAGATTTTATAGAAATAAATGATATGGAGGTCTTAAGGTTGTTGCTCAGCAGTAGAACTCTTGTCTAGCACGTGTGAGGCTCTGGGTTTGATCCTCAGCACCAAATAATAATAAATAAATAAATAAACGTATTGTGTCCAACTACAACTAAAAAATAAATATTAAAAAAATATAGTATAGTAGGCTTGTAACCCACCTTTAATCCCTCAGTTAAAGAGCATAGAGTTTTCCCTTATTATGAAATAGCTATAAAGTTTATTATGTATTTGATCAAAACCCTCCACACGATTTTTTAAAAAATTAGATATGATAGGACTGTATAAAATATCTAAGCACAAGACATTATATTTAGATTAAAAAACCTCTCAGGACATTAATGAACACATTATTAAATACACTGTTAAGACGAAAATAATTAATAGTGATAAGGAAAATAATAAAACTATACCATACCAATGCATATAGTATAAAATCTTTATTAATAGGAGAAAAATTTGTAGCTTTAAATGCCAGTGTTATTTAAGGAAGACAAAAAAGTAAAATTACTATTTATCTTAGAATGGCACATGTAAATAACCAAACAGATGAAAAAAGCAGTGAGAGAGAAATAATAAAGTTAACAGTTGAGGCTGGAGATGTAGCTCAGTGGCAGAGTGCTTGCTTAGCAAGTGTAAGACCTTAGGTTCAAGCCCTAGCACCACACACACACACACACACACACACACACACACACACACACCCAAACTAAGTAAATAAAAATAAAAAATTCATTGTTGAAATTAATGGGATAGAAAACAAACAGAACTTTAAGTAAAAAAAAAATACTGGTTCTTTTGTAAATCAACAAAATACTAAAAACCTTTATAAGCTAAAATAAAGAAAAAGAAGAAGAATGAAGGGGTGAAGATTATTAGTAAGAATAGTAGCACATTAAATATTGTTATAAACATAGGGGAAATTGGGAATTTTTTTGCAAAATAAAAATTACTAAACTTGATTTATGTAAAGGACAGAACTAGATCTATGACTACAGAAGAAATTGAAAAGAGGATTAAACATTTGCCATTGAAAATGATATGAGGAGAATCCAAGAAGGTGGAGTAGAGGTGCCCAGCGCTCTGCTCTTCCTCCACAAAGAAGAACCATAGAGCTTCATTTTCAGGTGAGCAACTAACCAACAGTGGAAATCAGCAAGAGAGAGACTGGAACATTATAAGATTCAGAGACCTGAGATAAAGCATCTAAAGAGAAACAGGACACCTTGAATCCCAGCAGTCTACAACAGTGTGTATGCTGGCAATTCTCAAGGCTTGTAGCCCACAGAAGTAACCTGAAATCCTCATAGTGTCCTTGCTTTGGAAAAGGATCTCACGTCATCTTCCAGTGAATCCCCAGGATGCCATAGTCAGGAGTCACCTTGGAAGTGAGCTATTGCCCTGGGGTCAGAAGTCCCTGCATATTCCCATCTCTGGGCTTCCATACACATTGTACAGTACTAATTTGGAGAACAGTTTTCCTGGAAACTCATTTGGCCCAGCAGAGTGACCTAAGGTGACAGGGTGCCCGGCACTACAGGGGACGTGTCTTATGACACAGATAGGAAGGGAGTTACTGCTCTTGAGATCCAGGAGATCACGGTACTTATCCCGTTAGAACAAGAGCATGACCAGCCATGTGTGGACCCCAGTCAGTGGCAGGACCAAAGATAGGTTTCCAGTTATTCCCACGCCCCTGCCTCCATGCTCAGGTGCTTGTTGGTGTCAGAGTGGACATCTACAGGTGGCTGCCCTCACTCCCCCTCAAAGAGGGCAGGACCGCCAACCACTGTGACCCCATAGCCCATGTTCCCTGCTGTTTATGCCTCTCAGTGGGTTTGTGAAAGACACTGCTCCTTTCCACAACTACTACTCATGGCCACCTCACTCGGGAATTATAGTGAGGTGTCTCCACAGACCCTGAACTATGGTTGTTCTGTGTTTTCTGAGTCCCATAATAGCTCAGTCCCTAATATCAGGGCCCTTCCTTGTCAAGATGGACTCTGGATATCGCCCTCTGACAGTTTTCTAAGCAATGCAATAATTCTTTCTCTGAAGAGAGACTGCCATGCAGAAAGAGCTGCTTTCAGATCAACTTCTTGTGCTAGATTTGAAACTTGTAAGATCCTTGGGTTTCTTCTGTAGCCAGGTGTCCAGTCTGCATTCTCCCTTATCTTTTGTTTAGTGTTGGGGTTCCCCTCCTCCATAAAGTGTCCTGGTTGAGTTTGTGAATGGCTTCCACTTTTCTCTGTGTTACCTTTCTGCTACCTTTCAGCTAGCTTTTCTGTCACTCCCTTCTTGGTTCCTGGAACTCTTCCTCTGTTTCTGCCTTTGGAAAACTTTTTACTTTTTCTGTCCTTATTCTTCTCACTTACAGAGAGCCCTGTGGAAGAGCACCTGTGTAACACCATCTTGTCTGAACCTCCTGCCAAAGCAGGATACAAAATCAACATACCATAATTAAGCAGCTTTCCTATAAACCAATAACGAGTTTGCAGAGAAAGAAATTATGAAAGCAACCCCATTCACCATAGCTGCAAAAATTACCTAGGAATGAACTAAACCATGGACGTAAAAGACCTTCACAATGAAGATGATAAAACATTGATGAAAGAAAAGGAAGAAGACACAAAAGATAGAATGATCTTTCATGTTTGTGGATGGGAAGAATTAAATTTGTTAAAATGACCATAGTACTCAAAATAATCTACCGATTCCATATAATCCATGTCAAAATACCTATGGCATTCTTCACAGAACTAGAAAAAGCAATCCTGAAATTCATATGGAAGCACATAAGACCTTGAATAGCCTAAGTAATCTTATGCCAAAAAACAAGGCTGGAGGTACCACAGTACCTGACTTCAAGACCCACTGCACAAAAAGCACCATGACATCCACATAAAACAGACACCCAGACCTATGGATTGAATAGAGATCCCAGAAATAAATATACACACCAGATATTCAACAAAAATGCCTAAAATGCACAGCCTTTCCAACAAACAGTGCAGGGAAAACCATGTATAAAAAATAACTAGAACCCTATCTCATTTGGTACAAAAAGCAACTCAAAATTGATTGAAGACCTAAATGTATGACCTGAACTACTAGAAGAAATCATAAGGGAAACACTTTAAGGCATTGGTATAGATAATGATTTTCTGTACAGGACCCTAAAAACATAGAACAAAACCATGTATTAACAGACGGGGTTCCATCAACCTGAAAAGCTTCTGCACAGCAAAGGATTTAGTGCACAAAGTGAAGAGAACCTGCAGAGCGGGTCAGTCATTCATTGGACAGAGGTTAATATCCAGCCTCTATTAGGACCTCAAAATCATAACAAAACTCCAAGTAGTCCAGCTTAAAAATTGGCAAACAAATCTGAATAGGCATTCATGAAAAGAAGAAATACAAATGGCCAGACATATATGAGAAAATACGCAATATTGTCAGCCATCTGGGAAATGCAAATAAAAACTACAATTAGATACTGTCTCACTCCAGTTCCAATGACTGTTATTAAAAAACCAAATCAACCAAACAACAACAACAAAAATCCACAAAACCAACAACCCCACAAATGCTGGTGAGGGTGTGGATGAAAAGAAACACTTATCTGCCGTTGGTGGGAATGTAAATCAGCATGGCCATGTGGAGGTTCCTCAGTAAAACTGAAAATAGATCCATCATCTGATTCAGTTGTCCTACTTTGGGGATATATATGAAGAAAATGAAATCATACCAGAGAGACACCTGCATGCCCATTATTAATTGTGGCACTGTTCACAATAGCTAAGATGTGGAGTGCCTAGAAGACTGTCCATAGATAGACATATAAAGAAAATGTAAATGGTGGAGTATTATTTAGCCCTCAAGAAGAATATAATCTTGTCATCTGCAGCAAGGTGGATGGAACTGGAGGGCATTATGTTAAGTGAAATAAGGTAGACACAGAAAGACAGGTGTATTCTCTGCCATATGTGGTAGCTGAAAAATGGTGACTTGAAAGTAGAAGAGTGATTACTAGAGATTGAGAAGGATGTGAGGGATGGGTTGAAAAGAGAAGTTGGCTTTGAACGGGGCATGCCGTGTGCATGGATGGAAATATAACCCCGAAGCCCACTAGTTTGTATAGTGAACACACTTTAGTACAAAATAACAAAAAGGTAAAGGCATAAGGACCAGATGTGTTCACAGCTGAGTTCTGCCTTAGCTTTGATGATGCGAAGGCATTGTAAGATTGACAACCAATCCTGATAACAATAAAAGCAGGCCAGTGATAAGTTTTACTTCCAAATAAAGATGTAACATTAAATGAAACATCAGAAATGAATACAGCAAGGCCGTAGTAGGAGAGTAGGCCTTATTATGGCAATGCAAGAGTAGTTCAACATTCTAGAATCTCCTAAGGCAGTTCATTTGGCAGAAAAGTTAATGGATAAAACCTTTAAGAGAAAGTTGATTATTAACTTCACAATTCTTTATCCAGAACTCTTAGGGCCAGATGTATTTTGGAGCTTAGAAACATTTGCATTTTAGAAAGGAAGTAAATTTACTTACACCATTATGCCCAGAGGCAACTGGAGTTGTAAAATATATGAATTTTCACATTAAATGGGATAGGATCTAAAATCATTTTTAATATTTATGCATCTAATAAAAATTGTAAAGTGAAATATAATATACAGGCTAGACATTGATAAATATGGGCTTATTTTAAAGAAAACCTTTCAGGAAAATTTTAAACGTATATAGATTTGAAAATGTCAGTCAAATACTTCTACTTTATACATTGAGTAAATGCTGCTTAATTCTGGTTGTTTGAAAAGGATATTACTAAAATTGACTTTGCTGGACATTTGATGATGAACTAGAGACAGGATTCTCAAGTCATAAACTACCACAATACCTGACATCTCCACCCATTTATTTTTGGTACTGGGGATTGAATCCTCCCCAGGGTTCAGTACTTTACCACTGAGCCATGTCCCCACCTTTTATTTATTTATTTATTTTTTTTAAAAAAATTTTGAGACCGGGTCTTGCCAAGTTGCTTAGGGCCTCTATAAGTTGCTGAAGCTGGCCTTGAATTTGTGATCCTCCTGCCTCAGCCTCTTGAGTAACTGGCATTATAGGAGTACACCTCACAGCTCTTAAAGTCTTTTCCCAGTGTTATCAGCTTCATTGTAAGCCTTCTCCAGGAAGTAGTTTGTTAATTGAGTGAATTGCCTTGTTATCTTCTTATTCAGTGATAAATACAAGTGTTTCAAGACCAGTTATCCATAATTCTTTTGGCAAGCCAGATAATTTGGTTCCTTCTTCTTATCAGAGACGTGAAGTCCCTCTGAGTCTTCACATGCAAGTTGTTTTTCAAAATCTGTGCCAAATGTTTGTTACTGTTGACTTATCAACATTGTTCCAACTTTAATAACTGTGTAAATGATAAAGCTCTATGGAAATTTTGAATTTCTTAGTTCAAGCAAGAAGAGAATTAAAATTTAAAGGACATATACTTGCTCCTCATGAAGCATAAAGTTTACTTGGTCATCGGGCTGTGTTATGTGTCACATTTTGGGGAACTAAGCATCAACAATTTTATTTATTTATTTATTTAGAAGAAGTTTGGCAAAGAGGATATAAAACACATTCAGAAACAATAATATTTTACAATTTTCTTCCAGTCTGATTTATGCCATCAACACAAAGTATTATTGAATATCTCAGAAAAAATTACTGATTATCTTCTGTTAATTTTTTTCTATCTGTTAATAGCTTTACTGAGATATGCTTCATACAATAATTTAAACACTTCAGTGGTTTTAGGACATGCAGAAAGTTGTATAACCATCATTACTAATTTGTGAACATTTTCATTACCCCTCATTCCTTGATCAAAATGGAATATACCCTTAAAGTATCATTTCCCATTCCCTCTACCCCATCCACTGACAACCACTGATATTTCTGGCTCTGTGGATTTTCCTATTTTGGGTATTTCCTATATATGGAATCATTCAAAGTGTGGCTTTTGTGATTGGCGTATTTCCGTGAGTGTCATGTTTCAGGGTTCATCTGTGTGGTATCTTGAATGCTGTCTTTTTTGGTTATTGCCATTTCCCCCTCACAGCTGTGTGTGACTTTGGACTCAACAAGCATAGACAGCCTGTTTCTTAGAACCCTGAAGGACCTCTTGGTGCTCTTGGTTGGTACTGCTTGTCTGATACAGTGCCAATTGAGAGCTCTTTAACTGGCTCCGGGATTTGGTTCAGGACTACAGTTTCCATAGATGTGATCCTGGCCAGTGTATCAGGGTAACTTGCACAATCCACAGAACCCTCTGCACCGTGGATTTTTCAGATGTCTTTCACTCTTCCTCATGTGATTTTTCTGTCATTGACATTCTAAATATTCACTTTTCCTGTGTATGTCCAGATCTTCAAAGTATATTCTGACATGTTTCAAGACCAAAAAAACCTAGTCAATGGCATGTGTCCACTCTCTGATGAGCAAAAATCTGGTCGAACACACTGTCAAGATCTTCATATTTTTTCCTCACATTTTTTTTGTTGGTGCATTTCATTTGTACATATTGATGGGATTTGTTATTACATATTTGCACACACACAATATAATAATATAATTTGGCCAATTTCACAGTTTTGCTTTACTGTTTTTCCAGTTGTTACTTGTACCTGGTCATTATTACCACTATGAAATTCCCACACCTCTCTTTTCAAAAAGTCATGTGGATTCTTCTGCGTCCTTCATTGGTAGGTGTCTTACCTGCAGACCTTGATCAAGTTTTTGCAGTGACGACACTTTGTGTGCTATTGGGCACAATGATGTCTGTCCTTCTTGCTGCTCTCCCTTGGTGTATATTTTGTCCTTTGTCATATTGTCATGGTGTAAATAACCCCACAGTTAACCAGCATAGTGGAGAGGTATTAATGATTGGTAGGATCATTGCTGTTGACATCTCACTTCAGTTCAAGTTGGGTTTTGCCACAAGTGATTTCAATGCTACATTTCAAAGGAAAGAAATCTTTCTGTTTTTAAAACTTCCTTTCAGTTTATAGAAGCATTCAGGTTTTAAGATAGAGGATTAGGGGTTACAGGCCTGTGTTTCCTGAGTTGTGTGTTCCTTGCTTATGTTCTCAAAGCCCTTTGCCTGTATCTTTATCATAGCTCTTGACAGGTGGTCTTGAAACTTAATATTTATATCTTTTTTTGTAGGAGATTGTGAGGAATCATATCTTAATCCACATTTTTTTGGTATCAATGCCTACTAAATAGGATGCTGTCAGCAAATGTTTGTTGTGTTAATGAATAGAAACGTTCTGCAGGTGATTTGGATGTCTAGGAGGGAGGGAATTGTGTAGACTAGAGCCTACATGGAAAAACTGAGTGTCAGAATCAGGATTCATGCTCACACCAGTGTTTCCCAATGGCTATGCTATTGACATTTGGAGTTAGATGATTCTTTGATGGGGAGGCTGTTGTATATATCTTAGGATGTTCAGCTGCATCTCTAATTCTACCCCCTTGGGTGTTAGTAACATCCTTCTTTCACTGCTCCCTCCCCTCCCCATAAAACTTATCTTTAAACATTGCCAAGTGTTCCCTGGAACACAACATCACTACCAGGTGAGACCTGCTTTGCACACAGTCACAGACTTGGGAGTTGCATAGACTGTATTAAAGATTTCATTTATGAGCAGGAAAGTCAATATTTAAAAGCCTCCAATACCTCCTTTATAAAATGGAGATGATAACAGTATATATCAAAGATGATTGTGAAGATTATATGAGAACACAAAAACTCTTGGAAGACGTATGTATATGTGTGTCTCTCTCTGTCTGATGTATGCTGCCGTGTCTGCCTCTATTACTATGTCTCTGTCCTTTGCTTGTGCCTCTGTGTCTGTTATGTCTAAGACTCTGTTATGGTTTAGATATGTGGTGTCCCCCAAAAAAACTAGTGAGAAAAAATGCAAGAAAGTTTAGAGGTGACGTGATTGGCTTATGAGAGCCTTAACCTGATTGGTGAATTAATCCTCTGGTAGGGATTAACTGGGTGGAGATTGAAGGCAGGTTGGGGGGCCGTGGCTGGAGGAGATGCCTTCCTGGGGGCGTGCTTTGGGGTCTCTCTCTGTTTCCTGGTGCCACGTTCTTGGCTGATTTCCTTCACCACACACTTCCACCATGATGTTCTGCCTCCCCTTGGGCCCAGAGCAATGCAGTTGGTCATCTATAGGGGGAGAACTCTGAAACTTTGAACCCCCAATAAACTTTTCCTCCCCTAAAATTGTTCTTGTCAGATCTTTGGTCACAGGGATGAAAAAACTGCCTAAAACAGTCTCTTTCTCTGCCTTTCTCTCCATCTATCTCTGTTTTCCAGTGATGAAAAAACTGCCTAAAACAGTCTCTTTCTCTGCCTTTCTCTCGATCTATCTCTGTTTTCTTTCTATGATTTCCTAGTGCTCATCTCTCCCCTTTCTCTCCGTCTACCTAGCTGTCTTCCTTCCTCTTTTTCTGCACTTCCTTTCTGTCTCTTCCTCACTTTTAGCTCCTCTCAGTACCTCTCTTTCTCACTTGTCCCTTCTATCTCTGCCCTCTCTTTACACTTCTTCCTTTATGTCCCCTTTATCTAGCGTTCTCCTGCCCTCTGTCTTACAGTAGGCATTGTCCTCTGAGGCTGGCAGAGCCAGACCAGACAGCTTTGCCCCTAGAGGTTAAAGGGGAAGGAAGTTTGGTTCAAGGAGCTGACTAGCAGAAATACCTCTATGTACCTGATCTGATAAGAATTGGAGAGAGATTTAAAGCTCCTGATGTGAGGATAATAGTGAGTCAGGAGACTTTGGGGAGTTGGAAGAAACCAGGGTTATGGGAATGAATCAGGATGTGGTTGCAGCGATTTAGATATGAGGTAATGAATGTTGGAGCTATGGTTTGAATGTCCCCCTCCAAGCTCATGTTGAAATTGAACAGTGCCATTGTGACAGTGTAAGAAGGGGGCCTGTGAAGGGAAGGTAGGCCAGGAGCGCTCCTCTGTCATGAATGTTAATTGTCATGGGAGAAGGTTTTCCTGTTTAGCCCTCGTTTTTCTCCACATACCTTGCATGCTATTCCATGATATTGTGACATAGCATGAAAGCCCCTCACAAGATGCCTTGGACTTCCCAGCCTCCAGAACCATGAACCACATAAACTTGTATTGTTTATAAGTTACTCAGACTGTGTTACCGTGTTATAGTGGCAGAAAATGGATTAAGACAGTTGGAATAAAAATGGACCAGTCATAATGCCCAATCCAAGAAATACCTGAATGAAGTAATGGCGGACACGATTGAGCTGAAAGTGGGAGTTTTTGAATCAGAACAGAGTTGAATTTTTGATTCTGCTAAATAATAATTTTGAGACATTGGGAAGCCAATTCAGTAATACTGAGCCTTGGTTTGTTCCCAAAATGATGACGATAAGGCCCTCTTGAGGGACTGTCATGAAGATTTGAGACATTGTATAGAGTTTAGCAGGAAATATAAGGCACTCAATAAAAGTCAGCTACATTATATAGGGCCAAAGAAGGAGGGAGGTCAGAGCTGAGATGTCTTGGACCATGGAAGAACAGTGCAGGTGATGAGTAGAAACAATGGGATTTTGTGTGGAGGGAGGGTTTCCGTGAGCAGCCTAATTTAAATCTGATTGTAGGGATAAGTAAATTTTCTCGAGCAAGGGAGGCTTCCAGCAAACCAGCCTCACATTTTACAGCACTGCTGGGCATCCATGCAGGCCATTTATAGTTTTTACGAGCCTAGATTGATTTGGAACACTTTGGTTTTCACTTGAATACAAAAATCCACCCCCCTCAGAAGCACTGTGAAATACGACCGAAGAAATCCCTGATATTGTTTATACTGCCGCGCGGATGTGGAACATGACGAATGAGAGTAATAGCTAGTAACCGATATTAGATCACCATGACAAGGAAATTCATTGTTGGGAACTTTCCTATAAAGAACGGATGGTACTATCAATCCATTCTCACAGTCAGAAAGTTACTTTTTGAGAAATTATCCTTTCCACTTCTCCTTTGCCTTTTCATGGTGCCGCGGGTTTGATTTAATGCCTTTCTCTGACACCTGCTTTTGCCCAAAATGCCTTTCACTTTTCTAATGTCATTGATGATCATTAATTGGAGTGCTGGGGCTCCGTGTAGTTTTTTTAGGCATTGTGATAAAATTTGCGTGTGTGTGTGTGTGTGTGTGTGTGTGTGTGTGTGTGTGTGTGTGTGTCTAAATAGGCACGAATGTCACAGTGGTTTTTAGCAGTGGACCTTTGCTAGTAGAATATAATGGTTTAAAAACTCTGCTCCATTAGCTCTGACCTTCCCTGTCATTTATTTTTAGGGCTCTACGTGAGATTGGGTTAAGTGTGATCTGATGGACCCTTATTCTGTCTATACTACACCCCCTCCCTTTATTTCTGGTAAAGGTGGTCCTTAGTTCTCCTGAGGGAGGTCAACACTGTTCTAATTAATGTTTCCATTGTCCTGTTAATCTCGACCACCCCTACCCCCTGAAAGGGCATGCCTTTGTTTTGGTCAGAACATTTCTTCCTGATCATAGTGATTGACATTTTTATTCACTCATTCAAGATTGTTCACGGGGAATCAACTCTGTTAGGCACAGAGTTGATTTTTTTTTATTGTGGATGATACAACAGAGAACAAAAGGATTTCTGTGCTTCTAGAATTTACTTTCTAGTTGGAGGAGACATACAGCAAGCCAGTAAACAGAAATGCCAGATAATATTAGTACTGCTAAAAAAAGAAACAGAAAAGTGTGGAAGAGGATTGAAAGTGAAGAGGATAGTGGGCTGATTTCCAAAGGTGAGTTCATGGAACATCTCCAGAATGAAGTGACATTTGGTCTGAATGACGTGAAGGAATAATCGATAAGATATTCCTAGGGAAAAGCTTTCTGGGTGGGGCAGCTTCAAGCCTGAAGGCTCTGAGGCTGTAGCAAGGATGGTTATGTGATTAGAATAGCAAGGGCCAGGGCAGAGGGATGGGAAATGAGAACAGAAGGGTAGCCAGAGGCTGGGAAACACAGGGGCTTATAGACTACAGCAGGGGCTTTGAATGCTTTGGATATATGGTGGGAAGACAGTGTTGGGTTCAAATATGGCTGAGGAGGTTAATAGAAAGTTCCCTAAGCTGTAAAATGTGGATGATAAGAGAAAAAAGGGTGATTATAAGCTTTGAAGGTGATGTGAGATGGTGCTGCTCTAGTCATCTTCCTGGTCACATGAAAAAGTCAGTTACATCACTGAGACAAGAACCCAGTGAAGAAAGGGAAGTAGGAGATAGAAAGGAAAAAAGCTCTACTAATGTAAGATCCTTGATCCAGCCATTCCTGAAGCATTTATGGTTATTTGAATGAATGTGTTCAATTTTTGACTTAATTTGTGTTGAATATAATTTGAGTGAAGCCCTTTGTTACCTAGACAGTCCTGAGGAATTATTGTTTTGGTGGTAGCCGTTAATAATACTCCATATTTATTTATTATTCTACTAGTTATGATGGGAAAATCCCCTTATTACATGATCTCATTTGAATCCCGTAGTAATTCCATTAGTTAAGCAGACAGTAAATAATCTCAGGCTTAGGAAAGAAGAAAGAGACCAAGGACATTGCACCAAGTGATCAGGGTGCTCAACATTAGATAGATAATAATCGGCAGAGCCAGGATTTGAGAGAGATTCTATGTGTCTATAAAATACATACTTTTCCCATTATTTCCTGACAGTTTAGCAGTTACTGTGATGGTTTTAACATATGTCTTCAAATTCTTTTCTGTTTTCAAGAGATGGAGCTTAAGTCTGCTCCCCTTAAATGTGGGCTAGACTCAGTAACTTGTTTCTAGGAAGTAGAAAATACAAAAACAAACAAACAAAAACCCCCCCAAAACCAAGAGAGTCCAGAATCTAGGTGATAAGAGGCACTGTGATTTGGGTTCTCTCCTAGATCATGCATTCTGAGGGGAGGCTGCTGTCCTGTCATGAGGGTACTCAGCCAGCCCTCTGGAGGTCCCTGCTGTGAAGAACTGAGGCCTCCAGCCAACAGCCACGGGAATGAGAAGCCGATCCTCCAGCCCTGGTCAAGCAACCTTCAGTTAGCTGCAGCCCCATCTGACATCTTAGCTGCAGCAGCACCAGAGGCCCTGACTCAGAACTACTCAGCTAATCCACCCTGGATTCCTGAGCCTCAGAAATTGTGAGGTAATACATGTTTGCTTTAAACTGTTATGTTTTGATGAAATTGATTATGAATCAATAGAAAACGAAGGTAGTCATCTTCTCAGATTTCTCCTCAGCCCTCATTCCTTTGCTGGTAAGATCAGTTTCAAGACTCATTATTGTATTTTTCAAGAGCTTTGTCCTCTCCCCTTCAGTGATCTGTTGGTGTGATTTCTAACAAAAGATAATGTCGAAGGTTTGGAAACATGGGTGTGCACACACAACACACACACACACACACACACACACAGGTGATTTCATGGAAGATGCTGTTTCAGAATTGATCTTTGCTTTTCTAAAGAGAAATGCCATGACTATGATGATACACATGGATGCCAGTAAAACAGACCCAATAGTTGACTTTTTAAAATTGAAACTCCAAGGAAATGAGCAAATAGTCATGTCTTGGGTGTGGTGAACTGTTTTATGGAAATGTTATTAGATTCAGAGATTAGAAGAAAACCAGCTTGTAATTTCAGTAAATGTGTGACAATCAGTTAATCAAAGTAGTATAAATAATATAAAGAAATGAGAAATGATTTAAATATTTAAGACAAGTAGGTGGTATAATGGTATATCATGGAATGCCTTGATGGGTTACTTTTTTAAAAAATATTTTTCTTAGTTGTATGTGAACACAATGCTTTTATTTTTATGTGGATGAAACCCAGTGCCTCACATGTGCTAGGCAAGTTCTCTACCACTGAGCTACACCCCCAGCCCCACCATGATGGGTCATTATGTCATTATGTCATTGTTAAAATTTGTGTGAAAACAGTAGCCACACTATGGAACTAGCCTAGATGTCTATCAAGGGATGAATGGATAAAGAAAATGTGGGATATATACACAATGGAGTTTTATTCAGCCATAAAAAGAGTGAAATCATATAATTTTGGGGAAAATGGATGGAACTGGAGATCATCATGTTAAGCAAAGTAAGCCAAACTCAGAAAGTCAAGGGTCCTGTATCTTCTCTGGTATGTGGAAGCTAGAGAGGATAAAGGAAAAGAAAAATGGCAGGGGTGGGGTGGATCTCAGGAAAATCAAAGGGAGACCAGTGGAGGAAAGGGACCAGGAGGAGGGAGGAGGAAAGGGAAAGGGCACAGAGTGGGAATGATATTGGCTGAATGTACAAATATGTAACAACAAATCCCACCATTGTGTAGAATTGCAGTTCATCAATAAAATATGTAAAAACTCATGTGACAAAGTGTAGCCACATGAGAAAATGTGTAAAAATCATGTCATAAGGATAAACTGAAAATAAAATCATTACTATATTAAGATTGTATTTAGGTAACTATAATACACAGATATGAATATGGAAAGAAAAGTACAGCTATTCGATATGATTTATTATAGTAGTAGAATTCTGAGTCTCTCTGGGTCTCTGTACTTATATGTCACTCTTTCAATTTTATAATGTTGTGTCCAAACTGAACTTAGTTTTTCACATGTTCCTCATTTGTCATCTGTGTTAATCTTGAATCTATAGTTTTATTAATGCAATGTGAGTTTTGAATTCCTTAGTTACAAATTGCAGCTATACTATAAATCATCTCCTTCAGGCATAATTTCCTTAGGTTAGATTCCTGAGAGTTAATAGCTGAGTTAATGGGGTCTGAGAATCTCATAAATGTGAAATATATTGCTTTGGTGAAAGGGTTGGACCCAGTATTTTTAGAATTTCTTGAGTTTTACAAATTTGATTTATACTCAAGATTATAGCCACAATCACAGAGCTTCAGTGCTATTATAATTTTTCTTTATAATTTTTTATTTGTTATAATTATTTATACATGACAATAGAATACATTTATGCACTTTGACATATCATAAGTAAATGGGGTATAATTTCTCATTTTTCTGATTGTACATGTTATATGATCACATGAGTCATTCAGTCATATGTGTATATAAGGTAATAATGTGTTTCATTCTATTATCTTTCCTATCCCTATATCCCCTCTCCTCCCTTCACTCCCCTCTACCTAATCTGAAGAAACTCTATTCTTCCCTCGTGCCACCTCCCTTATTGTGAATTAGCATCTACATATCAGAGAAAATATTCAGCCTTTGGTTTTTTTGGGATTGGCTTACTTCGCTTAGCATGATATTCTCCAGCTCCATCCATTTACCAGCAAATGCCATAATTTCATTCTTTTTTAAAACCGAGTAATATTCCATTGATATATATTCCATATTTTCTTTATCCATTCATCTATTGAAAGACACTTAGGTTGGTTCCATAGTTTAGCTATTGTGAATCACTCTAGTATGCTGATTTTAAGTCCTTTGGATATAAACCTTGGAATGAAATAGCTGAGTCAAATGGTTGTTCCATTACAAATTTTCTGAGGATCTTTATACTGCCTCCCATAGTGGTTGCACCAATTTGCACTCTCACCAGCAATGTATGAGTGGGTCTTTTTCCTCACATCCTCGCCAACATTTATTGTTGTTTATGTTCTTGATGATTGCCATTCTGACTGGAGTGAGATGAAATTTTAGTTTTGATTTGCATTTCTCTAATTATTAGAGATGTTGGACATTTTTCATTTATTTGTTGATTAATTGTATTTCTTCTATGAAGTGTCTATTCAGTTTCTAGGTTCATTTATTGATTAGGTTATTTGTTTTTTTGGTGTTAAGTTTTTTGAGTTCTTTATATATCCTTGAGATTTATGCTTTATCTGAGGTGCACGTGGTAAAGATTTTTTCTCCCAATCTGTAGGCTCTCTCTTCACATTATTGATTATTTCTTTTTTTTGAGAAGAAGCTTTTTAGTTTGGCTCCACCCCACTTACCGATTCTTGATTTATACTTCTTGAGCCCACTTACCGATTCTTGATTTATACTTCTTGAGCTTTAGGGGTCTTGTTAAGGAAGTTAGATCCTAGGCTGATATGGTGAAGATTTGGGCCTACTTTTTCTTCTATTAGGCACAGGGTCTCTGATCTAATTCCTAGGTCCTTGATCTACTTTGAATTCAGTTTTATGCAGGGCGAGAAAGAGAGAGGTTTAATTTCATTTTGTTACATGTGGTTTTCTAGTTTCCCCAGCAACATTTGTTGAATATGACTATCTTTAATCTAGTGAATACTTTTGGCACCTTTGTCTAGTAGGAGATAACTGTATTTGTGTGGATTTGTCCCTGTGTCCTCTATTCTGTACCATCTATTCTGTACATGTCTACATGTCTGTTTTGGTGCCAATACCATGCTGTTTTTGTTACTATTGCTCTGTAGTATATCTTAAAGTCTGATATTGTGACACCATCTGCTTCACTCTTCTTGCTTGCTAAGGATTGCTTTGGCTATTCTTGGTCTGTTTTTCCACATGAATTTCATGATTGCTTTTTCTAGTTTTGTGAAGAATGTCACTGGGATTTTAATAGGAATTGCACTAAATCTTTATAATGCTTTTGGTAGTATGGCCATTTTGACAATATTAATTCTGCCCATCCAGGAGCACCGGAGGCCTTTTCATCTTCTAAGGTCTTCTTCAATTTCTTTCTTGAGTGTTCTGTAGTTTTCATGGTAGAGGTCTTTCACCTCTTTTGTTATATTGATTTCCAAGTATTTTGCTTTCTTTTTGAAGCTATTATGAATGGGGTAGATTTCCTAATTTCTCTTTCAGTGGATTCATTGCTGATGTATAGGAACATGCCTGATCTATGGGTGTTGATTTTATATCCTGCTACTTTGCAGAATTCATTTATTAGTCTTAGAAGTTTTCTGGTGGATTTTTTTGGATCTTCTAAATATAGAATCATGTCATTGGCAGATGGTGATAGTTTGAGTTCTTCTTTATTTCCCTTTAATTTCTTTCTTCCATCTAATTGCTCTGGCTAGATTTTCAAGGACGATGTTGAATAGAAGTGGTGAAAGAGGGCCTCTTTGTCTTGTCTCCTGTCCTATTATTCCTGTGAAGGTTTTTACTTTAAATTGATTCATATGTTTATATTTGCGTCATCTCTCCTAACCTCAGACATCTCTGGTAAGTTGTGGGAAGCTTTTCTGGTGAATCCAGATGTGGCCCTGGAATTGGCATTGTCATGGGCCCCCGGGGAAACACATCTTCCAGTGTCCTTTCCAAACAAAGCTGGGTAATCAGATCTTACCAGTGAAATGTGAATGGGTTGAGATAAATAAACTATCTTGTCATCTTCACTCTCAGGATGATCTGATATTAACTGACTTATCAGATGTAAATGCACCTTATTGGTGGAAAGTAAAATCTGTCTTTTTTTTTTTTTCATGTGAGGCTATAGGTTGGCTTTATAGCAAGTTCTCAAAGATCTCCCCATTTCCATTTCCTTGTTCTTTGAGTGGAGATGGCTACCTGTGTATAAGGTTTTCTCCAGGTGCTTTAAAACTAATTTCTCTGGGAAGCAGGTTAGGTTATTTTTTTTTCTGGTTCTTAACATTTTCCCAATGAAGGAATGATATTTCCGCACTCTTTACTATGTGACTTTGGTACCTCCATAGAAAAGGAGGAATACATCCCCACCCTTCCATTAACATTGAGTTTGGCCATATGTCTTACTACCGTTTGTAGGACATAAGAGGATGTGACAGCAAACAGAGTTCTAAAGGTTGTGTTGTTGCTTTGGCCTTTTGCATTAGAAGAACGTATTCCAGGTGGCTGGTTGAATGAGAAATAACTGACGTGTGGAATTGACCACAGTCTAATCTGCAGCTTGGAGCCACACCCAGCCTGTCCCAGCCATTCTCAGTAGGCAGACACTATTTATGGACCTAGAAATAAATGCTTATTTTTGTGAGCTACAGAATTTAGGGAACATTTAGCTACATTGCAGCAAAAGCTGACAGATATCTTCAGTAAATACAGTTGTCTGGCAAATGCGATTTCTGTGCAGGATTCTTAGGGAAAGGCAAAAGAAATAGCCCTCAAACTGCAAATTTCAGAGGTAAAGAGTTAGAAAAAGACATATTAACAAAGACAACAAAGATAAATGCCCTTGATAAAGGAGAAACCAATAATAAATTCTTATGTGATAAATAAGTGTTTGTAAAAAGAAAAAAAATCAACCATAATGTAAGATCATTCTTATGAAGGCTCCCGGCTCTGGACTTGACATGAAGATAATCTGTGCCAGTGTTGGCTTTTCACTGGCTTCAATATCCAGGGAAGTACTTTATTTGAGAGAGAGAGAAAGAGAGAGTGCTGTTGCTGATAGGCTCAGTGGCTAAGTGTTCTTCTGAAAATTTATCTGAACTGTTGTTCTCAAATATATCATTTAAAAAAACCAGTTGTTCTAGGGAGGTTCGAAGACTTGAAAGTTCGTATTTGTAACAGTTTTGCACAGGTCTCTAATCTTGAATTTTGTAGACTTTATTTCCTCTCAAAACTGTACTATTATTTATAAATATCTTTAAATTGACTCATTTCTTACTTATGTTTCATACATTTAAAAGTAAATTTATTTTATGCTCATGGAAATGGAAACCCAGTATCACTGAGTGTGGCTGGGGCAGCTCACTGCTCATGATTAGATTATTTCTCTCTCTCTTTCCATGGTACAGAACTGTTTGCTAGGAAGTTCCTCAGTAAGGGACCACATTACCCTTTCCTATCTAGATGTGGTCTAAAGAATAGAATTCAGCACTGAGTGTGGTGTCAGTTTTGGGGCCTGAACTTGTAGGAAGCTTGTGTATCTTATGCATAATTTCACTCCTTTGCCAGCTGGAAGTCAATTCCAATTCCCTGAAGGACAACAGAGCCACAGAAGGAGGTGGCCTTGTTCCCTTATCCACCAGGTGGATTAACACAGGCCATAGACTGGAAATGCCCTCCCCAGATGGTTCTGAGAACAAGATGTGAACTTCACTTGTGTTCAAGCTGTACACACTGCCAAACTCATTTATTACAGCAGTCAACATCAAAATATTTAAATGAGTGAAAATGAAAAAAACCCCTCATTTTTATGCCACCTTTGCAGCCTATAAACCTCTTTTACCCCCTCTGGAAATCCTGTAGGACAGATGAATGGGTAGGTGGGTTGAAGCAATCATGCGTGGGAGTTTTCTTTCACAGTAATTTCGTGGTGAGCATTTTGTAAAACCATCTCTGCCAGCAAATGCAGGCAGACAACCAAAAGGCCTGTGGACTGCCTCATGAGCCCTTCCTCCAGTTTTCTGTTTGCTGGAGCAGGATTTGTGGCACTGCCAATGTCCTGTGGGGACCTTTCCCTAGTAGCTCTGTTGTTGAAGAGGCCTATCGAGGACTTTTAGGGTTATGTGTAAAAGTCTGTTACACATTTTTGGAAACATTGTAGTGCTTGGATGGCTGATAAATGTCATGTTAATAATATTTCTTACTCCTAGACTCTTGCTGATCTGTTTTAGGCATCCCCTAATAGCTCATGTGTATTAATGCAGAAATGGTCAGAGGTGAAATGATTAGATTATGAGGCTGGAACCTAATTAGTGAATTAACTCATTTAATGGATTAATAATTTGAATGGATTACTGGGTGGTAACTGTGGGTAGGTGTGGTGTGGCTGGAGGAATTAGGGCCATGCCTTTGGAGTTTATATTTTATCCCACACCTCCAGCGTTCTGTCTGCTTCCTGGATGCCAGGAACTGAGCATCTTTCTTACACTGTACTTTCCACAATAATGTTCTGTCTGACATTGGCACAGATAAGGCTGGCCAACCATGGACTGAGACCTGTGAAACTGTGAGCCAAAATAAACTTTCCCTCCTCTGAATTGTTCTCGTCAGGTATTTCTGTCACAAGAGATGAAAAGCTTGCTAACATGCAGTCCATTGGAGTTTTCTTTTTTAATTTTTGTAAGCTGCTGTTGAGATGTCGCTGACCCTGAAATGCTACCCAATCATGTAGCATTCATTCCGATCCTCAAGAGAGGAACAGTCAAAGCACGTTCCATTATTAATGTAAGGGAATGACTGACAGGTTAAGTGGGACACGTACCTCCTCAGTGCGCTTTCAAAGTGGCAAGTTATTTAATTGAATGTGTCCATCTCTCTGTCATCCTAAAGAGCTCATTTTTTTTTTATTGCCAAGCTGTGGTCACTGTCGATGATGACCCAGTACAACCCAAGGGAGGCTCCAGAAGGAGTTTCCCAGATTCACCTGCTGTTCCCTTTGTGTTGCTCTCACTACTTTCAGAAAGGTACCTGAGGAGAAGAGTTAAGGGTTGGGCATTTCTTTGTTAGGGATGTATGGTGTATTAGTTAGGGTCAGTAACCCTAAAAGTCCTTTTCATTGCTCTTAATTGGAGGTCACATTTGCTCTTGCACTCCCTCTTGAAATGCTCTAGGACCTTGAAGTCCTTTTTACTAAACAGGTGAATGGGTAAATGGGTTGAGGCAATCATGTGTGGGAGTTTTCTTTCATTGTGATTCTGTGGTGAGCATTTTGTAAAACCATCTCTGCCAGCAAATGCAGGCAGATGACCAAAAAGCCTTTAGACTGCCTCATGAGCCCTTCCTTCAGTTTCCTATTTGCTGGAGCAGGATTTGTGGCACTGCCCGTGTCCTGTGGGGACCTTTCCCCAGCGGCTCTGTCATTGAAGAGGCCTCTCCAACTTTCCATTCTCATTACAAAGTTGCTGATTGACCCCGCTGGAGAGAGTCCATTATGATACAGGAAATTTTTATTTTATGAGCAATGATCAATGCTTTTCTATAGGTGTAGACTAAGAGGGTATTTCTAACATGCATGCGCTGAGACCAGGGATTGATGTGGGCCCCTTGCAATGTGCTCTTCCATACAGATGGCACTGTGCTGTGGTTTTCTTTGTGCATAAGACCCAGCATCTGCTTTTATTACTGGAGTTAGTTATTGGTGGATTTTGTGGAATTGGCTATTGAGTGCCTGATGGGGAGAACCTCATAGGAGCCAGCTTTCCCAGTGGGCTTTCTTAATGTTAGAATTCTTCAAAATTCAAGAGTCTGAGGGCGCCTAAGGGGGTGAAAACCATTTGAGTGGGTTGTATCTAAGCTAGTTGATATTTGATGAAGCTTCAGTGCTGCCTGGCCTCAAATGATGCCTCTGTCCTGAGATGCACAAAGAAAGGAATGTTCTATATGTATTCTTCCTGTTTGCCGTCTGTGTTTCTAGAATGGTGCATCCACATAATTCCCTCTTGGTTCAGTCGCTTCATTCTCGTATCTTGCAGCATGACTGAACCTTCTACTCGGCAGCGTAATGGTTAAGATGTATGCACTAGAGCTGCTTAGCCAGAGGGGACCGAGGATTAGCTGACTGCTTACTCCTGTGATTGGGGGTGGGTTTTGTTTTGTTTTTCTTTCTCTTCCTCCTCCTCCTTCTGTTACTCCTTCTCTTTCTCCTCTTGCTCCTTCTCCTGTTCTTCTTGCTACTCCTCATCTCCTGTTTCTCTTCCTCTTCCTTCTGTTCCTCCTGCTCCTCCTCCTCTTCCTGCTTCTCTTTCTGTTCTTCCTCCTCCTGTTCCTCTAGCTTCTCCTTCTCCTGCTCTTGTTCTTCCACCTTCTTCCTGTTCCTCCTCCTGCTTTTCCTCCTCCTTCTGTTCCTTCTACTGCTCCTCCTTCTCTTCCTCCTCCTCCTTTGTTATTCATCTTCTTTAGCCTTGGTTTCCTTACCTATTTAATGGACAATAAATACCCACCTCACAAGTTGGTTGTCCAAATTAAATGAGTCAAACATATAAAGCATTTAGTATATTGGGCAGTGACTGGATGTAGATGTTATAGTTAATCAAGTCGTTGCCTCATCCATTTAAGCTTTATTGATAGAGACTTGTCTAGGTTGAAATTTTACCTCTCTTTTATGGCCTCAAGAATTTACAGAGCATTCAGTTTAGAAAATTCCTAGAAATTTTCTTCCCAATGATTCTGTGGTGAATTTTCTGCTGCTATAACAGAATATCTGAGATTGGATAACTTACAATGACAGAAATTTATTTCTTATCATTCTAGAAGGTGGGAAGTTTAAGGTTGAGGGGTCTGAAATCTCAAGTGCCTTTTTACTGTGTGATGCATATGGAAGGTGGTAGGGCAGGAGAGCCTGAGAGAGAGAGAGAGAGAGAGAGAGAGAGAGAGAGAGAGAGAGAATATGAACATGCACACACACACACACACACACACACACACAAGAGAAGACTGGACCTGCTTTCCTAAAAAGCCCACTCTCCCAATACTGAGTTGTTCCTCAATAACATCCCCTGGGCATTAAGACCTTTGGGGGATTGAAGCCGTAATTTTGAAATGATGATGATGATGATGATACAGATAATTATCAAACCAATAATGAATGTCCATTACTGAATGATATTGTGTCCGGCTTCATACTTTGTATCATTTGATCCCTGTATGTTTGGACAAGTTAGGCATTATGATTATCCCCATGTTACAGATAAGAATACCCAGGCCAGGAGCTAGGGTTGTGGCTCAGTGGTAGAGCACTTGCCTGGCACGTGCGGGACCTTGGGTTTGATCCTCAGCACCACATAAAAATAAATAAGTGAAATAAAGGTATTGTGTCCAACTATAACTAAAAAATAAATATTAAAAAAGGAAGACCCAGGTCATAGTGCTTATGTAACTTGTCTCAGTCTCTACAAATAGTAGCATAGCTTGGATTTAAACCTTTATCTGACCCCGCAACTGCTTTCTCTTAATTGCTGTGGATACCATTCTGGAAAAAAAAGTGGTAGAACTCATAAAACTGTTCCTTGTCTCTTGAAAACTGACTATATAAATCAGGAAGCCAAAACCACCTCTGAAATGCCAAGTTGAGGGGATAAGACCAAGGGAATTGATTATACAGTACTGGCAATATTTTAGTCAGCTTTTTTGCTGCTGTGGCCAAAAGACCTGAAAAGAACAATTTTAAGGAGTTGAAGTTTATTTGGGGCTCTTGGTTTTAGAGTGTCTGTCCACAGATGGCCAACTCCATTGTTCTATGCCCAAGATGAGGCAGAACATCATGGTGGAAGAGTGAGGTGGAAGAAAGTAGCTGAGGACCTGGGAAGAGGAAGTAGAGAGAGACTAAGTTCAGCTCACAAAATATAAACCCCAAAGACATGCCCCCAATCACCCACCTCCTCCATCCACACCCTACCTACCTACAGTTACCAGCCAGTTAATCCATTCAACTGGATTAATGCATTGGTTAGGTTAAGGTTTTCATAAGCCAATCATTTTACCTCTAAACTTTCTTGCATTGTCTCAAACATGAGCTTTGGGTGGGGAGACCTCATATTTAAACCATAACAGGAAAGAGATGAAGAGTAGAAGCTGAAACAGCATGGGAGGAAGAACTGCTGAAAGCAGCTACCACCCTAGGTTATGTTACAGAAGAGTAATGTTATAGAAGTCCAGGTACTAGATGAGGAAGTATGGGCTGCTGCAGTGCTCTTGCCTAGACGCTGGGATTCATCACGTGAGTACTCAGCCCACTCAGGGGTTTGCAGAGTGGGGACCTCATGGAGTGGATGCCCTGAACGCTAATAAACTTAGAAGCTGTCACTGTTGGAGCAAGGCCAAGATGAGCTCATGAGTCAGATCCTCTCGTGTCTCCCACTGCACGGCCTACCTGGAGGCAAGTTAACAAGGGAAGCAAACACAGCAGATTCTTAGTCTTAGCACTGTGCATCGAAATGTAGCAGGGAGGCCTGGGCTGTGAGGGATGAGAAAATAACAAGCACAGTTGCTGTTTCCATGGCTGGGATGGAGGTCCAATCTGATGCTTTGGAGGTGTACATGGACAGCTCCCTGAGAAGAGATTGAACCTGGTTAGGGAAACTGAAGACATGTACCTTTTCCCCTCAGAAAGTGCCGAGCATTCAGATAACGCTTTTTGTAGCGATCAGTATGATCGTTTAGGGCTGGAAGCTAGGTGCAGTCTTTTAACAGTTCTTCTGTGTGATCTTAAGACACATCAGCTTTCAGGGTCACTTCCAGGAGTCATTATCTCTATTGAGTTTTTTTTTCCCTTTTAGCTACAAATCATCCTAGTCAAAGTGTAAAAAAATCTGTGGCTGGTCCGGAACCGTGTCTAATTTCCTGGGAGACTTTCCTTCTCCTTGAATTACCCATTTATTCTTGTGAGAAAATGCTTTAGGGTGGAGGAAGAGCCTGGTATCCGGTAGGGGAGAGGAGAGAGCCTGCAATTTGAAATGCTGAGTGGCAATTTCGCCTTAGCTAGGGCTGTCACAGGGCTGATGAATGGTCCCCTCTAGCATGCTAGTGATGTTAAAATCTCCCTCAGGTCCTAGCCCAGTAGTTCTTAACCCATATGCATCTGGAGACAGTAGGTGGCACTGTGGTGTTAGAAGATTAAAGGAGGGTGAGAGAAAATGCTGTGGACAAGAAAATTTATGGAAAAGGCAGGCAATGGGGGAGGCAGGTGGCTTAGAGAGGAAGGGCAAGATGAATATGCATTCTCATTCAATGCCTTTCCAATTCAGGTGAGCATTTTCCCTTTCAGATCTGGGCATGCATAGGAAAATCCAATTATAGATGCAAGCTACATTGGGCTCTTTCAAATCAAATTGCAGACGTGCATTAGAAGCATCCAGCTGAAGGCTGTGCTGGGTGTACCTCCAGCAGTAGAAATTTGGTTTCTCCATTCCTCTCATACCTCTTTGTTCATCTCTCATTTATTCTTTCCCTCCTCACTACCCCACTACCATCTCATTTTAATTTTGCAATTTCTCCCTTTCTAATATCCAGGTTTAGTTCAATGCAGTCATTTTGTATCTAGTCCTGTTTTCTGAGAAACTGGAGTATCTTGAGGGAAAAGAGAACAAAAATAGCATTCTTTTAATGAGAGCTGTATTGCCACTAACTAAGCACTTAACTAGGTGCTAAGAGCCAAGCTAGGTACTTTAGTTTATTCACTTGCACAACCAATTTTTCTTGAGCACTTACTATGTTCTGTGGAGTAGATGTGCCATGGGTAATGGGGAAATAAAAACTTGAGAAAGCTTCTGTTGCAAGTAAAGAGAGAGCCTACAGCATGGGAGAAAAATCTTTACCAGCTGCTCCTCTGACAAGGGATTAATGTCCAGAATATATAAAGAACTCAAAAAAATTAACACAAAACAAAAACAAAATAAAAAATAAACCCCAAGAAACACAAATGGACAATAAATACATGAAAAAAAAGATGTTTAGCATCTCTAGCAATCAGGGAATGCAGATTTCATCTCACTCCAGCCATAATGGTAGTTATCAAGAATATAAATAATGAGAAATGCTGGGAGGATGTGAGGAAAAAGGTACACTCATACATTGTTGTTTGGACTGCAAATTATAAAACCATTCTGGAAAGCAGTATGGAGGTTCCTCAAAAAACTAGGTGTGGAATCACCATATGACCCAGCTATCCCACTCCTCAGTATTTACCCAAAAGGACTAAAATCAGCATATTATAACAATACAGTCACGTCAAGGTTTCTAGCAGGACTATTCACAGTAGCCAAATTATGGATGCTGCCCAGGTACCCATCAATAGATGATTGGTTCAAGAAAACATGGTGTGTGTGTGTACAATGGAGTTTTACTCAGCCATAAAGAAGAATGGCATTACGGCATTTGCTGGTAAGTAAATGGATGGAATTAGAGAACATCATGCTTAGTGAAATAAGCCAGACTCAGAAAGTCAAGGGTCAAATGTTTTCTCTCCCATGTGGAAGTTAGAGGAAAATAAAGGAAAGAAGGCAGTTGGGGAAGGGGTAGGTTATTGTAAAGATATTATCATAAAGATAGAAAATTAGTAGAGTAGAAGGAGGAGAATGAGACAGAGGAGGAAGGAAGGAAAAAAGGAAGATACAAGGAATGAATTTGGCAAAATCATGATATATGCATATATAAAGATACCAAGGGGAATTCACCTTCAATGTAGATGTAGTAAGTACCAATCAAAAATAAATAAAGGAGTGAAAGGCAGATGGGGAGGGAGGAGGAGCAGGAAAGGTGGGGGATGGGAATTGAGATCAAATTCCTTGCACGTATGATTTTGTCAAAATGGATCCAAATACTAATTATAATTATAATGCTCTAATAAAAAGAAAGAAAGAAAGCCTCTGTTGCTTTGTGTCTTCTCTCCTGCTTTCCTCTGAACTATGTGCTTGAGCCACAGATTTTACATGGCTCATCCAGTGTCCTTACATCTCTGGAGTTGGACTCTGAGCTCTAGATTTTGATTCTACTACCTGCTTGTGGAAATTGGCCATTTTAATCAATTTCTCAAGTGTTCTGTGTTTCTCATGTGAGAAAATGGGGGAAACCACTGCTGTTTGGAAGGGTAGTCTTAGAAACTAAATGAGATGCTGATATCTCAAAGTTTAAACTTCAGCCATTGTCCTCACTATCTTCTGGTTATTCAAAAAGTCACTCCCTGTGGAAAAGGGGAAGTGGTATCTTGTCTACCTCCCTTGCCCACAGAAATACCTATGAGGTACATACCAGCTAAAGAGGGGCTATTCCCTTTTACTAGGGGTTGTCAGGGGAGACTTCATGGGAAAGGCCACAACGGAGCTGTCTTTCCTCTGAGGAAATTTGGAGGTGACCTTCAGAACCCAAGAGGGTCAACTACTGTACAAAAATCATAAAACCTGTTTTTCTTATCAATTTCCTATGTGTCCATTTTGCAGAACATTTCAGTGGGGTCATATAATCCCTAAAATCAAGCCAGGTTATTATGGGGGTCCTAAACCCAGGTTCAGGACCCCTGATCTGAGATCCATTGTAGACTTAATATTCTTTGTCAAAACACCATTAAGACAGAGAGTTTAAGAGAGTTTAGCAGGTGTGGTTAGGGCCCCATTCAGATCCCTTCGCCTTAGTGGGGCACCCCTCTTGTCCTCTCCTCCTCTCCCAGCTGTGGTCAACCCTTCTTTCCTGAAGATTGGTCTTAGCTCATAACAGTGCCAGATCAGGAGACTCTCCTGCCCGCCCCGCCCCCAAACACAGGGGTGGCCCTGAGTGATGATCCATGCAGGGTATACCAGTCCACAGCCCTGGATTCTAGGTGGTCCAAGTCCTGTGACTCAAGTTTTGCTTCTCAGCTTCTTCTATCATCAGGTTGAGACCTATCTTGAATGTACAGGTCTTCCCCTGCCCTACCCGACCTCCCTGTCATCCCAACAGGTTTCTGCTGCGAGCACTTCTTCAATCAAAAAACTTGTGCAGGAATCCCAATCTCCGTTTCTGCTGGCGGGGACCCAGCCTTGGGTAGAGAGGAACTTGAGCTAGCTCTACCAGGGTGGTAAGCCAGGCTGCAGAGCCCAAGCGCAGTGGACAGACTCCCCCTAGTAAAAGTGAACGGCTCCCTCTTCAGCAAAGGAAGGCACCAAGGCCCAGCTTCTCCCTTCCATTCATCTCTGCCACCTCCTTCCTCTTTTTTTCCTTCACTGTTCCTATTATTCTGTGACACTCTGGTTACTTCTAGACGTTTGGCACAGATTTTGGGAGGAGATTACCAATGACAAGCCATATAAGGGGTCACCTTGGGGCCCACTGATTTCACCCCAGTGCTTTCCTCTTGAGCTGTAGGATGACTCTCATGTTGAAATGATCCCTTAACACGGCTACTGGAGATTGGTGATTAATGCATTAGGGCTGGGAAGCCCCTGTCCGAGCAAACAGTTTCTTTCAACAGAGAACAGACTAAGGCAGATAAGAGAGAAAGTGCAGAGTCATGTTTTGGTGTTTAATTTGGCAGCCTGTAGCTCATTTTAATTACTCTGAAATAATTATCTCTGGCATACAGCTGGGTTTGTCTTCCTGTGACTTGTGAGTCATTCTTCCACATATGAATAAATTAAGCAGGTTGAAAGGAAGGGCTGGAGCCAAATGACTTGTCAAAGAGGTTTTAATGGTAAAGGTTCAGAAAATGGTAAACTTTGGATCTGAAAAAGAAGATTGATTTGGGACATCGTGTCTTTGTGTCTGAGGCAAACTGTACTCGCTATTGAAATCAGAGTGAATGAACCTCAAGGCTATTTTAGGATAAGAGCTGTCAGAACTAAATGGGGGGGGGATGATTTTTGGGGACTAATGGAAAAGTGACAGCCATCAAGGGTGACCCCTATAGCATAGTGGTCAAAAGCATAGGTTTTGGGGGCAGACAGACATGCATTACAATCTGTATTCAGGCACTTACCTTTACATTCCTTAGAGCCAATCAATTTATGTTTGAAATATCAGTTTCCTATATGTACTATAAAGTTAGAAAATGTGTCTTTGGTGTCATGTTACCTTCCTTCCATGTGTGTGCCAGATTGTCCTCCTGCTGCTAAGGGCTGAAGGTGAAGATGGCATGTGGGCAACCACTGTGCTGTCCTTTGCCTGTGGCAGACATTACTAATCAACCACAGCTTTTCCTATAACAGCTTGATTATGGCATCAGAGCTCTTATTAAAGAATGCTTCTAGCACTGATCCCCTAATCTGCTTTCTAACTGAAAATTATCTGAAAGTAGATAACTACCCCTTGTTCCCGTGTTGCTTTAGCTTTTTTTCCCTACTATGACCAGAATACCTGAAGAGAACAATTTTTGAGGAAGAAAAGTTTATTTGGGGCTCATGGTTTCAGAGGTTCAGTTCATAGCCAGCTGGTTCCATTGCCCCCAAGATGATTCAGAACTTCATGGCAGAAAGATATGGAGGAGCAAAGCAGCTCAGGACATGGCACCAGGAAGGAGGGAGGGAGGGAGGGAGGGAGGGAGGGAGAGAGGGAGGGAGAGAGAGAGAGAGAGAGAGAGAGAGAGAGAAACTCTGCTCACCAGGGACAAAATATAAATCCCACTGACCCACCTCCTGCAGCAGCCACACCATCCCTGCCTATAGTGACCAACCACGTGGTCAATCCATATATGAGGATTAATGCACTGATAAGGTTAAAACCCAATTATTAAGTTATAACTGATAAGGTTATAACCCAATTATTTTACCTCTAAACTTTCTTCTTGAATTGACTGACATGAGCTTTTGGGGGATACCTCACACCTAAACCATAACACCATTTATAAACCTTCCTCTTCTTTGATGTTTGATATTCTCACTTGTAAAATGAGATGCTGGAAAGTGAGGATCAAAACAGATATTTCGAATCTGATGTTCCTGTGTTTTAAGGGACAGAGAAATGGATCAACAAGCATTGGGTTATTTTGACTCCCACTCTGTTTATCTAATGCTCTGCAGATAACCAAGAACTGTTTGTAAAGTTGGGGAAGCTTGTGGGAAGGATGAGAGCAAGGCCAGGAAACAGTGGGGATCCAGACTCTCATCTCCACTCCCTCACCCCCAGTGGTTCTGCTCTGGTTCTCTTGCTACCCACCCAGTCTCACCTACCATTCCCCATGTGGTCCCAGGTGGTCCCTCTCCAAGAATCAGGTCACAAGCTCCTGCCCTTGTAGGCTGAAGTGATGGCTAAAAGATCCTATGAGAGGGAGGAGCTGCCTCCATTTCAGTTATTTCATATGTGGATCCTCCCCCAATGGCCTCCATGTCTAGCCTGAAAATCTGCTATTTAGAACTAGCCCGACTCTGGCTTTTCAATGAAGCTCTCATTGTTCTTAAAGAAGTATTTAACCTTTAAATTACATAGTTAATATACTCTCCTGGCAGCAAATTAGAAAATATGAATAAACCCGCAGACAAAATTCACAGTTAAAATCTTTTCATATGTTATCTGACCAACTTTTTCTGTGAATGTATGAAGATTTATTTAAGTCATTATTTTATGAGCACTTTCTAATGCACATTTTTATGTGCTTATGAATAATCTCTACCTTATTGTTTAAAATGCTATCATTTTTGAATTGATTTTTTATTAGTTCTTTTTAGATATACATGACAGTAGATCGATTTTGATATGATTATAGAAGGTGGGAATATATCTTATTTTAATCAGGACCCTATTCCTTTGTATGTACATGATGGTGAGATTCACTGTAGTGTATTTATATATGCATGTAGGAAAGTTGGGTCCAATTCATTCCACTATCTTTCCTTTTCCTAGCCCTTCCCTTCCCTTCATTCATTTTTTTCTAATCCACTGAATTTCTATTCCTCCCTGCCCCCCTTATTGTGGGTTAGCATTCACATATCAGAGAAAATATTTAATCTTTGGTTTTTTGAGGATTGGCTTATTTCACTTGGCATGATAATTTCCTGATGCATCCATTTACTGGTAAATGTCATAATGTAATTCTTTGTGGCTGAGTAATATTCCATTATATATATATCTCACAATTGCTTTACCCATTCATCTGTTGAAGGGTACCTAGGTTGGTTCCATAGCATAGCTTTAAAATGCTGTCATTTTGATTTGATTTGTTCTACAGCTTGTTCAGTTCAACTTAACTTTATTGAACATTTACTCTGTGCTTAGTCTCAGTGGTCCTATGGAGCCCTGAGCCTGGTAGGGACAAATAGACATGAAATAACTAGTTATGATCTACCTTTTAGTAGAAATAGATACTCAGTTTTTCAGGGATACAAGTTGCTGTGTGCCAAGTGGAGACTAAGAGTCTTTCAGGGGAGAATGACATTCAGAACCTGTGGGGGACTCCCGCCTGGGCCTGGGAAGGAACATGGCCAGCCTGAGGTTAGGTGTGTAGAAGGGCTGCAGTGGTCTGATGGTTTCTTTCACATGTCAGTTGGACTGGGTCATGCATGGAGTTTCCAGATTAAACACTATTTCTGGTGTGTCCATGAGGGTGTTTCTGGATGAGTTTAGCATTTTAGTGCATGGACTCAGCAGGGTAGATAGCTTGCCCCAGTAAAGCAGGCATCATCCAATCTGTTGAAGACCTGAAGAGAACATAAATGGGGGAAGGAGGTACGCAGTCCTTTCATTTTTCTGCCTCATTGATTTGGTACCTGTCATCTTCTCCTTCCCTTAAACTGGTATTTATACCATCAGTTCCCCCAGTTCTCAGGCCTTCAATCTTGGACCAAGTTATAACACTGTATTTCCTGGGTTTCTGACTTGCTTATGGCAGGAATTCCCGTCTTTAATAATTGCACAAGTCAGTTCCTCATGATGAGACTCTATCTATCTATCTATCTATCTATCTATCTATCTATCTATCTATCTATCTATCTATTATCCCCTGTCCCCAGTTCTGTTTCTCTGGAGAACTCTGACTAATACAAGGGCAAAAGAAAAGCAGGGAATGTACACATTTTGTTTGTGATTATGTTCTCTGTCATGGAGTAGGCAAGGAATTAGTTGCTATTTGATGAGTGAACCAATTTGTCCAACACTGTCTCCTATCCCCTTTCTGAACCTGGTCCTCGGAATTGCAGCTAGAATAGGGGTTTCATTTACCCAGCCAGGTTTGGTGTGGCTGATACCCACTGTGTTTCTCCTGGAGCCTTTTGGACATACACGTGGGTCAGACTTCCACTGGCAGCTTTTGCTGCTATTTTCCCATGGGCTACTTTATTGGTTAGAGCACATTCTGCCCAGTGTCCAAGAATTAATGCACCCTGGGAATAGCCATTATCCAGCGATTTACAGGACTCGGTTTGTAAATATCCTGGTTCCTTTATTCCTGTGGTGATAGATAACGTGGAGGTATCCTGAATCCCAGAATTTTCTGGGGATGTTAAGCTCCACTTACCCACAATAGTAATTTTCCTTTTATTGGCTATTTTTGTTCTCATCTTATTCTTCACTCCCCAACTGGTGTTTTCTAGGATTTGGTTCCCAGTGAACTATTTGCACTCTTCTTAAGTGACTGCTCTGTGCAACCCTGTGGGATAAGCCAAAGACATGGGTCTTTCTGTAATTTAGAGTTAAAACAACCTGAACTAGAGCAAAGTTCACAGATTTGAACTCTCTTTGTGGTGCCTATATCCTAACTAATGAAACAGAATGTGCTAAACTAATATGCACCCCTAGATGGGAACTGGTTTGCTTGTATCATAAAGGAACGTAGATATCATCAAAAGACATTTGCTTCAATCCAAAGCAATAGTAAATCCTCTTTTGGCTTCATTACTGCACCTGTTAAACTTCTTTCTATTAAAGAAAAACGATTTTCAGTAATGAAAACGTTAGTTGTAACGGTATCTTGACTGGTTGAAAAAGAGGAACTTGTATTTGATTTCCACAAAGGATGCAAATTCTAGGGATGAATGCAAATAGTTCAGCTACAAGATAAAAAAGAAGGTCTTAATGAAATTTGCTTTTGAGGGAGTGTGTATTTCTGTTTGTTTTTGCAGCATAGCAAACTCTAATATTGAGGACTTGTGTGAGCAGAATTCAAAAGTAAAGGGCATTTCGTTTAGTCTAGGAAGGGGTGTGATTGAAGTTTGTAAAATAGTGTGCCAGTGTGTTTACCTAAATTATCTAATTTAATCCTCTCTGGTACTCCCCCGAGATAAATAGCATTATTTCAGGTTGGCAGATGGGAAATGGAATTATAGCTAGTAAGTGTTGAAGCTGGCAATGAAAGCCTCATATACCAGTGCTTGTGTTAATCCACCTCATTCAAGAAATTCCACCGATACCTTAAAAATAGGGTCTTAGGGACTGGGTTGTGGCTCAGTGGTAGAACACTTGCTTAGTACATGTGAGGCACTGAGTTTGATCCTCAGAACCACATAAAAATAAATAAATAAAATGAATGTACTGTGTCCTTCTACAACCAAAAATATTTTTAAACAACAACATCAAAAATGGGGTTTTAGATAGATAATCCTCATTTTTCAAATGTGACACCCTTGGTATAGAGAAGAAACCATAGTGGACAAACCAGTGTCTTTTATCCGCATTAATTTAATGTATTTAGGAGAAACTAAAACGCATGCTTTGTTAGACCCTGAGGATGCTGTTGTAAAAAGATCAGACATGCTCACAGGCTTGATGGAGTTCACCTTCTGTAATAAGGCACAAGCGCATCAGTAGTGGTACCCAGTGGGATTTCAGCAAAGCCATGACCGGAGAGTACCACGCGGGTTGGGCAGTCAGGGGCCACAGGCTATTAAAGCGCAATCCTGACTGGCAAAGCTTTGAGGGGAAGCCTCCCAGGTAGAGGAAGCAGTGTGTCCTCCACAGATTCCAAACTAGGAACAGAGGCAAGTGTGGCCACAGCACCACACACAGGGGGAAGAGTCAGGCAGGAGATGTGGTGGGGCGGGACACAGAAGGTGGCCTAATCTGATGCATGTTTTAAAAGTTAAAACTTTTTAAGGGGTTAGTACACTCTATTAAGTGTGGGCAGTGAATATTGTAAGCTCACCTTTCAATAGTGCTGTAGTGTGAAAATGGCTATAGAGGATACTAAATGGGAGACTGTGTTCCAACAAGACTTTATTTTTTAAAAAAGACCACAAAAGCTGGCTAATTCAGGTTTTAATAGGTTGCTTTGACTCCTGTGTAAAATTGTAGAGGCAAAAGGATTGAAGGCCGAGACCAGCAAGAAAGCTACTGCAGTGATTCTGGTAAAAGGTGATTGTAGTTTGGTGCTATAATAGACGAGGTAGGCAGAGAAGGGTTGATCTGGGAGGCATTTTGGAGGAAGAGTGGAAGGCTTGCTGAAGGATTAGGTATGAGAGTTGAAGGAAAAAATGTACAAGGATGACCCTTGATTTTGGATGACAGAGTGTTTGTTTCTCTTTCCTGAGATGGTGAATTCTGAGGCAGAGGCAGCAGGTTCTTTACTCCCAGGTCAAGTCCAGGTTGCTTTTAGCATTTGGAGTTAGGGTTTTGGTAAAATGAGAAGTCTTTGAGGAATTCCAACTTTTATGTGAATAGACTTTGAACAGGACTGTATAGAAAATGTTTTTGGATTTATTTCATGGGAAGTAGAAATATGGGTGCATACCACTGTATGCTCTGATTCAGATTTGTGTAGCTATGGGTAACTGTTAGCCCTGACCAACTGGGGACCACTGGAATGAAGGGATCTCAGAAATTTAGTGGTGTGTGTCCCACAAGGGAGGCAGCACACTGTTCTGTTTAAAATAAATGCAACTTGTACGTTATAAAATTGAATTGCTGAATATACTCTTAAACATTATTAGAGATCATGTAGTTCAGATTTATACACAGTGAATTTGGGATTTACCTTTGACTTTCTTTGTCCAATGTAAATGTAATTACAACACCTCAAAGGAAATTAGAAGGAAATGATTTCCTTTTCTCTTTCCCTGATTTGCACGCGTGTGTGTGTGTGTGTGTGTGTGTGTGTGTGTGTATGTACACTAAGCTGGAAAAAATGATTTGTGTGCAGAGACCTTAGGAAAATGTGTATCCCTGAGTTATATGACCTAGGAGATAATGTGTGGTGGGGATCTTTTTATCCATATTTTAGAAACAAAAGCTTTGGGGTAAATAAACAAGCAAACCAGCTAACCAACCAACCAACTAATATTTTGGTGAAAAGTATACATGCTTTAATAATGCCTGGGATATCAAGACCCAGATAGCTAAAGATAGAGCAATTCAGTATCATTGTAAAATCTTGTGAATTTATTGTGAAATTCTTTTGAGTAGCAAGTACTCTCCCACTAGCTTATGAAGCCACTAAGATCTTTAGGAAGATGTTATAGCATCAAATAAAGTATGTCCTTCTCCTCAAACCATTCCCATAGCACTCATAACATTTGAGAGATTCTGAGTTCTGAAGGTGGCCTAACCTATGCAGAGACCTTTTTAAATCTTTTTTGAGTGTATTATAAATAGCTATATTTGTATATATATAAAAACTATATATACATAATTTTGGGGGGGCACTGGGGGATGAACTCAGGGGCACTCAACCACTCAGCCCTACTTTGCATTTTATTTAAAGATAGGGTCTCACTGAGTTGCTTAGCACCTTGCTTTTTGCTGAGGCTGGCTTTGAACTCACCATCCTCCTGCCTCACCTTCCAGAGCCACTGGGATTTTAGGTGTGTGCCACTATGCCCGGCTTATAGTTACATATTATAGTATGGTTCATTTTGACACAATCATACGTGCATGGAATAATTTGCTCCGTTGTAGTTCCCAGAGCTGCTTCTTTCTTTCATCCCTCTCCCTATTCCCCTTCTTCTACTCAACTCGTCTTCCTTCTATTTATTTACTATGCTTTTAAAATTTACTAATAATTTACATAATATTGGGATTCATTTTGACATAATTAAACAGGTGTGGAATTTAGTTTGTTCCAGTCCTCAGAACTTCTCCTCCCCCCACCTCTTTCCTACTGTTCCCTTTTGTCTGTTTTACTTGTCTTCTATTTATTTGTAGTTTTTTAAATTAGCATATTATAGATGTACATAAAGGTGAAATTCACTGTGGTATATTCATATAGGTACATAGGATAGTTTGGTCAGTTTCATTTCAATGCTTCTCCCTTTTCCTGGCCCTCTCCTTCCCGCTCAACCCTTTCCCTCTCTTCTACCAATCTCCTTGCTGTTTGACAGATCTTTCTTGAGGCTGAATCTCAGAAGACTGCATGACACCCCATTTCCCATGGGAATCAAGGAATAAGTGCTCTGGTCTATATCTGATTCAGAAAGAGAGGCCTCCATGAGGATTTTCTAAGAAAACTTTCCCAGTGTTCTCTCCTGTGCTCTGTTGTCCCCAAGCACAGTAATTCACAAAGAAAAGGGACGGTGAGAAGCTTATGTAAGGGCCTTGTCCATGCAATTTTTCTCTTTTTCTAAAAAGAAAAAACGTGTAATTGGTCCATGATGGGTCTCTCAGCACTTCTTGCTGCATTCTGCAAACATTAAAATTTCTAGATTTTACATTCCCCTAACCAGGTACCTGGGATTGACCCAAGAATGCTTAACCACTGAGCTACATCCCCAGCCCATTTTATTTTTACATTTTGAGACAGGGTCTCTCTACGTTGCTGAGGGCCTTTCTAAGTTGCTAAGTCTGGCTTTGAACTTGTGATCCTCCTTCCTCAGCCTCCCAAGTCCTTGAAATAACAGGTGTGTACCACCACACCCAGCAAGTACATATACTTTTGTTTTTTATAACACTAAACTGCTTTGCTGGGTCAATTAATGAGCCTAAATCTTAGAAGCATGTCTACTTGATAGATCTGTTCTGATACGATTAACTGGAAATGGAAAACAGCAACAACAACAATAACAACAAAACAAAGTGCAGATTTTCTGTAGCAAGTTATTGCAGAATGGAAACAGGAAAGCATGTGAAAGCTGAGCCATGAAACCTTCATCTATTTATTATCAAGCTGCTTTATGATTAATAATGCTGTTTTGCTACAAGTCTAAATGAGGTTCAGTGAGTTACATGTTCATAATCATCAGATGGCTTTAAAGCTGCCATCTTAAAAAAATCACTGGTACCAGCTCTTAGCAATATTCTCAGCTTTTGGCTTATATGAGTAGGCTCAATGTTTTATGTATTTTGTGACTCTTGTAATTATTAAATTGCTCTCATACTTTCTTTTAGTCTTGGATAAATTTTTAGCTCATTTTGGATCTGGTCACTTGTGTTAATCCATATGGTTGTGTTCTGTTCGCATTTGACATTCAGACTGAAGATCTCCCTGGGATTTGGAGGCTGAACTTTTTTTTTGCTTAGGCCATCAAGGGAGGTACTAAGCTGAAGCAGGGTTCCTAGTTGGTTAAGCCAACCCCAGTTGTGTGAACATATATGTATATGTACATTCTTGTATTTATTTTGAATGGGCAATACATTCACGTGATGTTTAAAGTTGAAGAAGTTTAAACATAATATAACACAAATATATTCTTATACTTCCTTTCCCTCTTTTTCACCTTTCCCACAGGTAGTGCATTCATTTATGTCTTTCCAGAGATATTTGTACATCTACAAGCAAATAGTACATGAACTCCCCTTGTCTAAACCTGTCAGTGATATTATATTCACTGTTTTTAACCTTGTTTTTTCCCCCACAATCTTTCAGATCTTTCCTATCAGAACATAGGAAACCTCCCTTTAAAAAAATCACTGTAGGTAGTTCTGTTCTTAATTAGCCTGCGTTTCTTCAGGTTAGGGAGAACTTGACCATGCTGGGTTGTAAAGTAGCTAACTGAGATCCAGACCTGTCTAAACTATTTCTCTAATCTCTGGATAAGTAAGTATTGAGTGCATAAATGAAATGGAGCACAGTGGTATGTCTGCTTTATCACAGAGGCAGGGAGGTGAAGTTTAGCTGGGTTTGATTTTAAAGGAGCCGGTGGGCTAGGGTTGTAGCTCAGTGGTAGAGCACTTGCCTGCCACGTGTGGGGCACTGGGTTTGATCCTCAGCACCACATAAAAACAAATAAATAAAATAAGGTTAAATTATTGAAAAAAAAACAGGATCCGAGGAGAAACCAGGGCTAACAGGAGAAGCCAGGGGACGAGAGGCCAGGCCCTCGAGACTGGGCGTCTAGAGATCGCCTGCCCACTGGCGACCGACTGCCTGCCCGCTGCCTGCGCGACTGGGCGGCTGGAGACCGCCCACCCGCTGGTGACCATACGCCCGCTGCCTGCGCGACTGGGCGGCCAGAGACCGCCCGCTTGCCAGCGACCACCCACCTGCTACCTGCACGACTGGGCGGCTAGAGACTGCCTGCCAGCCGGCGACCGACCGCCCACCTGCTGCCTGCGCGACTGGGCGGCTGGAGACTGCCCACACGCCAGTGACCGTGCGGCTAGACCCCAAGTTGCGGCCCAGTAGGTACGGCGCAGAGACTCTAGGAAGAGGTCTATAGCCAGGCCTTCATAAAGTAGCTAACCAGGAGCTGAAACCAACCAGAGACAGACCAGTCCCACCCCTCCCTTCGGATACCCCGGCAAGGAGCCTGGGGCCTGCCATAGCAGAGAGGTGATGTCACCGGAGTTCGGCTTTTGGAACTCCTTCCCAGTGGAATCCACTTTAGCAGGCATAGTCTACCACCACAAAGGAGAGACAACAGAGATATACAAAACCAAAACAAATTTATAGGAGAGAACAGAAACACAGCAATCAAACAGAGCTGGAAAGGAATGTGAACAACATGAAAAAACAAGGGAAAAAAGGATTACAAACAATGCAGGACAACTTAAATCTACAGGAGGACCTAGAAGCATCAGAAACATGGATAGGGAAAGAACTCAAGGCATACCTAACTCAGATGGAACGGAATATTAGAGAAGACATGAGACAGCAAGTCCAAGCAATGAAAGTATATTTTGAAAATGAATTAAACAAACAAATTCAAATGGCAAAGAATGAGCTTTACCAGGAGATAGAGATCTTAAAAAAAAATCAAACAGTAATCCTAGAAATGCAGGAAACTATAAGCCAAATTAAAAACCCAAACGAGAATATTACAAATAGACTAGATCAAGTAGAAGTCAGAACATCAGATAATGAAGACAAAGTTTATCAACTTGAAAAGAATATAGTCAACACAGAAAAGATGCTTAAATCCCACGAGCAATCTATTCAAGATATATGGGATGTCATAAAAAAACCAAATTTGGGAGTCATTGGGATAGAAGAAGGCACAGAGATTCAAACCAAAGGAATGGACAGCATATTAAATGAAATAATTGTAGAAAACTTCCCAGAGATGAAAGATAGAATGGATTGCCAAATCCTGGAAGCCTATAGGACCCCAAACATTCAAAACCGTAATAGACCAACTCCAAGACACATAATAATGAAGATAGCCAACATACAGAACAAGGAGAGAATATTAAAAGCTACGAGAGAAAGGAGGCAGATTACATTCAGGGGTAAACCAATTAGGTTAATGACTGATTTTTCATCACAGACTTTGAAAGTGAGAAGATCCTGGAACAATATATTTCAAATGCTGAAAAATAATGGATTCCAACCAAGAATACTGTATCCAGCAAAATTAAGCTTCAGATTGGACAATGAAATTAAAATATTTCACAATAAACAAAAGCTAAAAGAATTCGCAGCCAGAAAACCAGCACTGCAAAGCATTTTGAGGAAAATACTACAAGAAGAGGAATTGAAAAATAGCGCCAAAAACTAACAGTGGGAGGTATCTCAGTAAAGGGGGAGGAAAATAACCAAAGAGTAAAAACTAGCCAAACTAAAATAAATAAATAAATAAACATGACTGGAAGTACAAATCATATTTCAATTGTAACCTTAAATGTTAATGGCCTAAATTCACCAATCAAGAGACATAGGCTAGTAACCTGGATCAAAAAAAAAAAAAACAAAACCCCATAAATCCAACAATATGCTGCCTTCAGGAGACTCATATGATAGGAAAAGACATACATAGGCTGAAGGTGAAAGATTGGGAAAAATCATAACACTCATATGGCCCTCAGAAGCAAGCAGGAGTGGCCATACTCATATCGAATAAAATCAACTTCAAACCTAAGCTAATCAAAAGGGATAAAGAAGGACACTATATACTGTTAAAAGGAACCATCCACCAACAACACATAACAATTATCAATTTGTATGCACCAAACAATGGTGCTGCAACGTTCATAAAACAAACTCTCCTCAAGTTCAAGAGTCAAATAGACCACAACACAATAATTATGGGTGACTTGAACACACCGCTCTCGCCATTAGACAGATCCTCTAGACAAAAGCTGTCTAAAGAAACTATAGAACTCAATAGCACAATCAATAACCTAGACTTAACCGACATACATAGAATATATCAACCATCATCAAGTGGATACACGTTCTTCTCAGCAGCACATGGATCCTACTCAAAGATAGACCATATATTATGCCATAGGGCAACTCTTAGTAAATATAAAGGTGTGGAGATAATACCATGCACCATATCCGATCATAATGGAATGAAACTGGAAATCAATGATAAAAGAAGGAAGGAAAAATCCTACATCACATGGAAAATGAACAATATGTTACTGAATGATCAATGGGTTACAGAAGACATAAAGGAGGAGATAAAAAAATTCTTAGAGATAAGTGACAATACAGACACAACATACTGGAATCTATGGGACATAATGAAAGCAGTTTTAAGAGGGAAATTCATTTCCTGGAGTTCTTTCCTCAAAAAAAGAAAAAAACCAACAAGTAAATGAACTCACACTATACCTCAAAACCCTAGAAAAGGAAGAGCAAAACAACAGCAAGTGTAGTAGAAGACAAGAAATAATTAAAATCAGAGCAGAAATCAACGAAATTGAAACAAAAAAAAAACATTGAAAAAAATTATAAAACTAAAAGTTGGTTCTTTGAAAAAATAAATAAGATCGACAGGCCCTTAGCCATGCTAACGAAGAGAAGAAGAGAGAGAACTCAAATTACTAACATATGGGATAAAAAAGGCAATATCACAACAGACACTACAGAAATACAGAAGATAATTAGAAAGTATTTTGAAACCCTATATTCCAAAATAGAAGATAGTGAAGATATCAATAAATTTCTTAAGTCAAACAATCTGCCCAGATTGAGTCAGGAAGACACACACAATTTAAACAGACCTATAACAAAGGAAGAAATAGAAGAAGCCATCAAAAGACTACCAACCAAGAAAAGCCCTGGACCAGATGGGTATACAGCAGAGTTTTACAAAACCTTCAAAGAAGAATTAATACCAATACTTTTCAAGCTATTTCAAGAAATAGAAAAAGAGGGAGCTCTTCCAAATTCATTCTATGAGACCAACATCACCCTGATCCCAAAACCAGACAAAGACACTTCAAAGAAAGAAAACTACAGACCAATATCTCTAATGAACTTGGATGCAAAAATTCTCAATAAAATCCTGGCGAATCGAATACAAAAGCATATCAAAAAAATTGTGCGCCATGATCAAGTAGGATTCATCCCTGAGATGCAAGGCTGGTTCAATATACAGAAATCAATAAATGCTATTCACCACATCAATAGACTTAAAGATAAGAACCATATGATCATCTCAATAGATGCAGAAAAAGTATTCAACAAAGTACAGCATCCCTTTATGTTCAAAAAACTAGAAAATCTAGGGATAACAGGAACTTACCTCAACATTGTAAAAGCTATATATGCTAAACCTCAGGCTAGCATCATCCTAATTGGAGAAAAACTGAAGGCATTCCCTCTAAAATCTGGAACAAGACAGGGATGCCCTCTCTCACCACTTCTATTCAATTTAGTTCTTGAAATACTAGCCAGAGCAATTAGACAGACAAAAGAAATTAAAGGCAAAAAATAGGAAAAGAAGAACTTAAATTATCACTATTTGTGGATGACATGATAATATATCTAACAGACCCAAAAGGGTCTACAAAGAAACTGCTAGAGTTAATAAATGAATTCAGCAAAGTGGCAGGATATAAAATCAACATACATAAATCAATGGCATTCCTGTATATCAGCAACAAAACTTCTGAAATGGAAATGAGGAAAACCACTCCATTCACAATATCCTCAAAAAAAAAAAAAATACTTGGGAATCAACCTAACAAAAGAGGTGAAAGATTTATACAATGAAAACTACAGAACCCTAAAGTGAGAGATAGAGAAGATCTTAGAAGATGGAAAAATGTACCCTGTTCATGGATAGGCAGAACTAACGTCATCAAAATGGCGATATTACCCAAAGTTTTCTACAGGTTTAATGCGATGCCAATCAAAATCCCAATGGCACTTCTTGTAGAAATAGATAAAGCAATCATGAAATTCATATGGAAAAACAAAAGACCCAGAATAGCAAAAGCAATTCTAAGCAGGAAGTGTGAATCTGGAGGTATAGCGATACCAGATTTCAAACTATACTACAGAGCAATAGTAACAAAAACAGTTTGGTACTGGTACCAAAACAGGCAGGTGGACCAATGGTACAGAATAGAGGACACAGAGACTAATTCACAAAGTTACAACTATCTTATATTTTATAAAGGGGCTGAAAGCATGCACTGGAGTAAGGATAGCATCTTCATCAAATGGTGCTGGGAAAACTGGAAATCCATATGCAACAAAATGAAACTGAATCCCTTTCTCTCACCACGCACAAAAGTTAACCCAAAATGGATTAAGGAGCTAGATATCAAATCAGAGACACTGCGTCTGATAGAAGAAAAAGTTGGCTATGATCTACATACTGTGGAGTGGGGCTCCAAATTCCTTAATAGGACTCCCATAGTCCAAGAGTTAATAACAAGAATCAACAAATGGGACTTACTTAAACTAAAAAGTTTTTTCTCAGCAAGAGAAACAATAAGAGAGGTAAATAGAGAGCCTACATCCTAGGAACAAATCTTTACCCCTCACACTTCAGATAGAGCCCTAATATCCAGAATAAACAAAGAACTAAAAAAATTAAACAATAAGAAAAACAAATAACCCAATCAACAAATGGGCCAAGGACCTGAACAGAAACTTCTCAGAGGAGGACATACAATCAATCAACAAGTACATGAAAAAATGCTCACCATCTCTAGCAGTCAGAGAAATGCAAATCAAAACCACCCTAAGATACCATCTCACTCTAGTAAGATTGGCAGCCATTATGAAGTCAAACAACAATAAGTGCTGGCGAGGATGTGGGGAAAAGGGTACACTTGTACATTGTTGGTGGGACTGCAAATTGGTGAGGCCAATTTGGAAAGCAGTATGGTGATTGCTGGGAATGGATCCACCATTTGACCCAGCTATCACCCTTCTTGGACTATTCCCTGAGGATCTTAAAAGAGCGTACTATAGGGATACTGCCACATCAATGATCAAAGCAGCACAATTCACAATAGCTAGACTGTGGAACCAACCTAGATGCCCTTCAATAGATGAATGGATAAAAAAATGTGGCGGTTATACACAATGGAGTATTAGGCAGCACTAAAAAATGACAAAATCATGGAATTTGCAGGGAAATGGATGGCATTAAAGCAGATTATGCTAAGAGAAGCTAGTCAATCCTTAAAAAACAAATGCCAAATGTCTTCCTTGATACAAAGAGAGCAGCTAAGAACAGAACAGGGAGGAAGAGCATGAGGAAAAGATTAACATTAAATAGAGACGAGTGGGGGGAAAGAAAGGGAGAGGGAAGGGAAATCATATGGAAATGGTAGGAGACCCTCAATGTTACACAAAATTACATATAAGAAGTTGTGAGGGGAAAGCGGGGGGGGGGGAACAAGGGAGAGAATTGAACAACAGTAGATGGGGTAGAGAGGGAAGATGGGAGGGGAGGAGATGGGGGATAGTAGGGGATAGGAAAGGCAGCAGAATACAACAGTCACTAATATGCCATTATGTAAAAATGTGAGTGTGTAACTGATGTGATTCTGCAATTTGTATTTGGGGTAAAAATGGGAGTTCATAACCCACTTGAGTCAAATGTATGAAAGATGATATGTCATGAGCTTTGTAATGTTTTGAACAACCAATAAAAAAAAAACAGGATCCATGTCATAGGGAGGGACACTTGTGTTTCTCGATGCCTTGAAACTATTGAATTTTACTGATAACCAACAACTAGGCAGCAGTCTCTTTCTTTAAGTCTTCTTTCCATTCATCTCTCTGGAAGCTCCCATTCCCTGGGAATGCAGAGAAACTCCTAATGTTGCACCTGCATCTCTATTATGAACTCGCTGCAGAAGCCAGAGTGTGGGAATGTGTGGCTGGGATCTTTTTTGTCCCATATTGTAGAAACAAAAATTTTAGGGCAATCCAAATCTATTAATATCTTAGATTGGACAGTAGTACTATGCTTATGTAGATTGTTAGCATGAGGAGAAGTTGGGTGAGGAAGAGATGGGAACTATGTCCTATCAGTCTAAAATCATGTTACAAAAAAGTTCAAAAATTAGTGATACATGTCTAATCAACCCCAAAGTTTCATTTAGCTTTCTTCCCTCCCTCCCTCTTTTCTTTGTTTCTTCATTGACTGAACATACCAGGAATGCCGTATAACCAAGAAGTCAAAAGTTCATTTGAACTAGGGAGGAACTGCATCCTTATCAGTACCTGCTGAAATAAATCTGCAGATTTTCTTTACTTATAGGAAGATAAGATCCATGTGTCTATGGCATTAGTCAGGGCCACCATAACATAATACCAAAGGCTGGGTGGCTTAAACAGGAAAAGTGTATATTATCAAGAGTTTGGAGGTGGAAACCTAAGACAAGGGTGCTAGTGGGAATATACTAGACAGGTTCTGAGTCAGATCAAAGAAAGCCTCCTGTGAGTGAGGCTTTACATAGAATTTAAGGAGCTTTGAGGTTACAGAGGGACAATTGCTTGCGAATGGGGTTTTGTGGGGAGCTTCAAAAGTTGTCTACTTTCTCTAGTGCTAGGTTGCTGGTTTCAGAGTTGTGCATATGAGACAGGAAAGCTGTGGAGAAGGAAATAAGGATAGGACAATTTCAGGTACCTTAGAGAGAATACTTCAAAAACCAAGATTTGCTATTTTGCTTGAATCAATCCTTCTCACTTTGTTGCAGGCCTTTGGTTAATGCCTGGAGACATGCAAAAGTTGATTATTAATTCTTACAGTTTTCTCATTGCTTTCATCCAAGAGTGGGTCTAGGGCAAGTCCTTACCAGCCATTCCAGAAGTCCCCTCCTCCAAAGTTAACCGGGTTTGGAGAAGAGGTGGGAAGTATGTTCCAGGCCAGAGCAAGAGTGAGTACAGAAGTGATGACGGGAGGGAAATTCTTTTTTGATATTCAGTCTTGTCCTTGGCCATCTTGGTGTTCCCTTGAAGAACTAAGACTGACATCCTGGAGACTTCATTTCCCCGACCTTCTGGCCAGCAGGCTTCTCCTCTGGATTTCAGTAAGGAAAGATGCTCTGTGGGATTTGGAGCACAGTCGAGGAGGAGAAGCCATTGCTCTCTGCTTGTTGCCGTGGACAGGACACAGGTGTGAGCAGAGGACAGCTGAGGAGTTTGCCAGAAGGTTCTGCCTGTCCTCCTGAGAATCACCCATTTTTATTGAAAACAGCTGATAGCAGGTGTGCTGGTTTCTTATGATCCTCCCACTTCCTGATTTCTCAAAGTCTGCCAGGAGTTTCTCTGAACTTTGCTCCCTAACCCTTCAAACGCTTGTTTAAAATGCCTTTAATATTGAAATCCCTGTATTAAATACCCTTATGCTTGAAATACCTAGACTGGCTTCTGTTTTTTTGGAGGGAAAAAAATCCAAAACATTGACTAACAATGATTGGAAGAAATTCAATGAGTTCATTGAGCAGAAAGGAAACCAGTCTGGCTGGATTGTTGAGAAAAGGGGAAGAGAACTGTGATACCAGACAAGAGGGTGCCAACATCAAATTAGACATGATACAACCAAATTTATAAACGAGTGAAATCTGGAAAGAAGAGGAAGTAGGCAGCAGGGAATGAGATAAATTGGAGAGCATGCATTCCATCTAAAGATGACTCAGGATTTCTCAAGGAGAAATTTCTTAAGGAGAAGTAAGAAATCTGCATTCTAGTGTGAAATCAGCCATGTGTAAACTTAGTTATATTTTTTATTTTTAAAACAAAATGTACTAGCCCAAATCATTAGTGTCCATTCTTTTGTTTGCCAATTTTTGAACTCTGGCATATCAGACAAGATTTTTGGGACGACTCGCTTATTTTAAACGTTCTGTTCTGCATCTCTTTTCTTTCTACCAATATTTTTCTCCAATCCTTGTTATGTCTGCCTGTTTCTCTATTTGCCACACCAGGTTCCAAATACTACCAAAAATAACAGAGGTTGAGAGGAGAGGGAGAGTATGTATCATAACAGGATTTGAAGTAAAATACCCCATTCATTTCCGCCTGGTAGCCTTGCTTTGAGGCATATTTAGTAACTAATTTTAATACCTATTTAACTATTCCTGCATTAAAAGAGGATTTAAGAAGATGCTTCAAGAAAATCTGTAGCATAAATGTGTCTTGTACCACAGCTAATTCTTGCCTTATTACTGTAGGCTGTAACATCATGGAATTTTATTTTGTAGGTGAGAAAATGTTAATATTTTACAATGCTGCTTTTACTGCTAAAAATATTGCATTAAATTCGCATCCTTAAATGACAGCTGAAATATTATAGCCCTTAAAAAGAAGAATTTCATGTAATTAAGAAAAAGACATTTATACCTTTCTGGAGGGACAGTGAAAACATAATGGAAGGAGCAGGAACTGTAGAGTTAGTCTGCCAGTTTTCCACATTGCTTTGCCATGGCCTAGCTATGCAAACAGCGGCAAGCTCCTTAGCCTCTCTGAGCTTCTGAAAACTGGGGATAAGGAGAGAGCGGATTAATGGATTGATTAAGAATTTCCTGAGAGTCCATTCTATGTCAGCAGTTTCTCCAGATGTACTTAATCTGCTCACCTAGAATTTACAGTCTAGCAGGGAAGACAGATGAGAAATGAATTGTAAACAATTATTTTATTATAGTTGGATGGAAAAATGACAGCTTATGATGAGATTAAAACTCATCTAGAGTGGTTGTGCATGGGAGGCTTCAAAAATGTGTGCATGAGTGTGCGTATGTGTGTGTGTGTGTGTGTGTGTGTGTGTACGTGTGCATGCACGTGTGTGTGAGATAGTTAATGAAAGCTTTTTTGGTTAGGTTTGGGAAAAGGTGTCAAAACAGCAGAAAAATCTTGAGTGCAAGATTGGTGAGGGTTTATGATATTTAGTATTGCTGCTATGCTGATATCTTTTAAGAATAATTTAGAGTTATTGCTAAGATAATGATTTGGGTGTGATAAGTACTATGAACAAATAGGCATGACCTCTTATATTTGTTCATATTTTGGTGGTTGCTGCTGACTAGTGTGGTCCTTACCTCTTTCTACTTGCCCTGGTGATGAATAGGACATGTTAATAGGACTGATTAAGATACTCTCATTAAATTCTTAGATGAATTCGAGTCAACACTAATGAATATACTTAAGTGGAAACAGTAGAACTCTTCCTCAGAAAGCCTAAGCCACACAGGGTGCGTATTGTTAGCTCTATACAGCCTGAGCACAAGGACAGTGGTCCAGCCTCAAGACAGCCTGGAAATGGTATTGGCAAAGTATCAGGGATCAAAGGGCTTCTCTTTGTCTTCTCTGCACACTCTCCCATCTCTGCTCTGTTCTGCTTGCCTGGCAGAGACTCTTTCTCAGCTCCTCTGCTCCAGGTAACAAGAGGTTCCAGCCAACTGCAAGCAGTAATGAACTCATCTCTCCCAGGAGGTGAATCTGATCAGTCCTGCTTGGAGCAGGTATTTTCCCAAATCCAATCTGTAAGGGCTAAAAGGGTGAGATCACATAGTACCACCTGACTCCCGCCACCTGGAGCATACTCCTGGAGTTTGTTCTGTATAGCAGGAATAGCAATAGTACATACTTACCAGCAAGGTTGTGAGGTTGAGGTGAAATAATGTTTGAGCATTTTGGTATAGTGCCTGGCACATAGTAAGCATCAATGAAAGTGCGCTATTATTACTGCTGTTGCTCTTCCTCATAGTATTTCCATCTTTGTAAGAGATTTTTTTTGCTCAGAATCATTGGCACCATTTTAGAAAGTTAAAAAGGATGAAAGAGGCTTATTCTGAAACCAGCTCTTAAGCAAATTTGGGGGTATGAGCCTGAATGTGTCCTCGTTAGTACAGTATCTATCAGTCTTAGAAACATGGCTCATATAATTAAATTTGTTAGACTCTTTTCTTTATCATTCTCCTGAAGCAAACCAGATGGGAAGAAACCAAATAAAAAAGCTTATCATTACCAAGGATTAAAAAAAAACCCTATTCTTTCTAGCTTCTTAGATGTTTCTCAACTTCTAATGAACAAAATAGGCATTAATAGTAATATAATTGTTGGTACCAGTTGAAGTTTGCAGTTATTAAAGCAGTAATAAAAGGAAAGTCATAATAGCCATTGCACGATTTTCATACATTTTAATAGGCATTTGCCTCTCTGAGTAATTAAGGCCTTCCCATTAAATTCTCAGATGAATAAGTTAATGCAAATGAACATTTTTAAGTCAATGCACACTGTGGCTGAAAATGTTTTTGTTTTTTATTTCTCCTATTTTTTTAAAGTTTTGAGTTGATTGGGAAAACCATTTGAGTTACAAAATCAGTCTTTTTTGTCTAAAAATTCTGGAAAAAAAACCTATAGTACTTCTGTGTTAAAAATTAGAAATAGGAAAAATGATCTTGGGCAATTAGACAAAAGTAGTTTTTGTTGTTTTAGTAACAAAATAGTTGTGATTTGGGTCATTTCAGCAAATATGTGTTAATTCCCATGTGCTTTCTTTTCAGGGCTCTTTCTCTGTCTGTTGCTCTGCTGGGGGCATCTTTTCCCTAGAGATTTGCATGGCATCCCCTTTGCCTCCCTCAATTTTTTTTTCTCAAATGCTACCTTCTTGATGATACTGCAACCACCCTCCTATAAAAACTGCATTCCACCAGGGCAGTGTTCTTGATCTCTTTCTTTTGTTCAAATTTTTTTCTGTAGAACTTATTAAATTATAACCTTAGTCAACTTAGTCTATTGTCTGTCCTCATGGTATTTTTTAAAATCTGTTTTCACTGATGTATCTGCAGAGCCTTGATCCATGCCTGGTACAGAGTAGAACTTCAGTTTATCACATTACATATTTACATATAAATCTTAGACATAGTCAAGCAAAAATATTTGAATGTATGTTTTCATAGTACTAGTTTTTTTTCTTTTCTTTTCTATCCGTACAGTCATCCATTGAGCCACCATTCATTCAACAAGTATTTTCTGAGCACCTGACACTTCCCCCTAGAGCTTTCTTTGCCTCAAGGGAAAAAAGAGGGTGGGGGAAGGAGGCATCATTCCTGTCTTTACTGAGCTTATAATTGTGGCAAGGGAGGAACATTTCCTATAAATGGGATCCAGGCTATTAAAGGAGGAATATTGGATTTTATGGGAGAAAAGTGCCACAGACTAAGCTTCTGTGACGGATAAGTGTCACCCTAGCAGAGGGTCATGCAACAGAATGGTGGCAGATGTGTGCACAGGCCTAGAGGTGGGAGACATGAGACTGAAGAGTGGGAAGGAGGGAGTGATGAGAGGGACAGGGCCATGTCCTCCATGCTGAGGAGTTGCACTTGTCCTGAGCTTCTCCTGGGCTTCCATTGAGGGTCACTGCTCCTCTCTTTATGGTTCATCCTTCATCTCCGAGCCCCAATAAAATGCACCGGGGTGATTGTTGATGTCATACTTGCCTCCAGGAGCTGTCCCTGGGTCCCATCTTAGTGTGTGTTTGCTGTCTTTTCCTGCCCAGAGTCCATTTACCCCTTCCCTGGTCCTAGAATCCAGGGTTTCCCGTAGGGGATTCTTTTTGTTTTTGCTCTCGGTCTTTATTTCTTTATTTTTATTTTTTAATAATTTTTTATTTCTTACATACATGACAATAGTGGAATGCATTACAATCATAATTATCCATTTACAGCACAATTTTTCATAATTCTGTGTATATATGTTCACGCCAAATTATGCCATTATATGTGAACTCTCTTATTATTATTATTTTTTGCATTACAATTCTTAATACACCTTTATACCACAATTTATCATATCTCTGTTTGTATATAAGGTATGTTGACACCAAATTCACATCTTTATACATGTATTTTGTATAATGTTGAGGGTCTCCTTTCACCATCCATACTATTCCCCTTCTCCCTCCCTTTCCCTCCCCCCCTATTCCCTATCTAGAGGTAATCTTCCTCCCATGCTGTCTCTCCCTACTCCATTTTGAGTCACCCCCATAATGGAATATTACTCAGCACTAAAAAGAATAAGATCATGGCATTGCAGGGAAAAGGATGGCATTAGAGCAGATTATGCTAAGTGAAGTTAGCCAATTCCCCCCAAAACAAATGCCAAATGTCTTCTCAGTCCTTGTTTCTTAAAAAGGGCTGTCTTAAGAATGGAGGTGGAGCAGGTGTGCCTGACCTGTTGGAAGGCAGACTCTTTGCTTTAGTCAGCTTTTTTGCTGCTGTAATGAAAAGACCCTCCCCAAACAGCAATAGAGGTGTGGGGGCGGTGAGTTTATTTTGAAACTCACTGTTTCAGAGATCTTAGTCATAGCCGGCTGGCTCCATTCCTCAGAGTTTGAGGTGAGGCCGAACATCATGGTGGAAGATTGTGGCAGAGGAAAGTGGCTCACATGATGATCAGATAGCAGAGAGAGAGAGAGAGACTCCACTTGCTAGATACAAAATGTATACCCCAAATGTACAACCCAATGCTCACCTCCTCCAGCCATACCCTTCCTGCCTTCAGTTAGCAATCAGTTAATTCCATCAGGGGATTAATTCACTGATTGGGTTAAGACTCTCATAACTCAGTCATTTCCCCTCTAAACTTTCTTGCATTGTCTCACACAGTAGCTTTTGGGGGACACCTCACGTCCAAACCATAACAGTCTTCATAATCATAAGGATTGGTTCGTTGTATGCACAAGACCCAGGCGCAGCCCACCAGGGTGACTTCATGCTTCTCTAGCCTCATTGGTTAGTTTAATATGGACAACTTGGTTTAACATGAACTCTGCATTTACAAGGAGGCAAAGCTCCTTATTTCTGGTTGACTTGAACCTCGGAAGATGGTAGACTGGAGCTGTTGGTAGCCACCCTTGTACCCCATGGAGCCCGAGAGTAAAGCTGAGATGAAGAAGAGCAGAATAGCAGCATGGAAATGCTGTGTTTGATAACGTTGTCTGAGACTTAAATCATGCTTTTTGTAGAGCCAGAAAAAAAAATAGCTGCAGTTTTCAGTAATATGACTAGTATTTTGGTTTTGCTTTTCATTTTGCCTAAGCAATTCAAGTTGGAATTTTTTTCTGTCTTTTCAGTGTTAAACATCCTTACATAAACTGTAAGAGATTTCCTGGCTATAGGTTCCCATGCTGCAATTTGCTTAAATGGGGTGGTGACACTGCCTGTTGTCTATTATCAACACTTAAAGCATTCTGTTTCAGTGGAGTGACTTGTTCTATGCAATTCATCATTGCCAACACAATGAAACACTCATTTTTTTCAATACTTTTTCTAACACATTTCAAATCCTTTGAATTTTCACTTGCTTTGTACTTATTTTGCGAGATGATGATTAGAGAAAATTCCAGATAACATCCATAATTCTATGCTTTTTCCTTGAACCAATATGTAACAATACTGTCTCATCAGGAGTAGAAAGAAGTAGAAAGTTCAATCTTTTTTTTTTTTTTTGTCACTGAGGATGGAACTCACAGGCAATTAACCACTGAGCTACATCCCCCAGCCCCTTTTTTTGTATTTTATTTAGAGAAAGGGTCTCACTGAGTTGCTTAGCACCTTGCCATTGCTGAGGCTGGCTTTAAACTCATGATCCTCCTGCCTCAGCCTCCAGAGCTGCTGGGATTAAAGGTGTATGCCACCACACCCAGATGAAAGATTCAATCTGAACAAGTTTTAATTGGCTGGATATTGATCAAATTCATACCAGTTTTTTTTCCAAGAGAAGCTAATTACAAGCAATTTTTGAGTTTTATTCTATCCCAAAATGAGTACAGTTTATTACTCATTTCTTTGGTATGAAAATGTGGCTGTCATGTGTACATGTCATTTAAGAGTTATTCTGAAATCATTTTCTTAGTCATCAGATCATTTATATGTTTATTCACTCATTCAACAAATGTTTGTTGATTGCCTACCCACGAATCTTGGCACTGGGAACACAGGAAATTGTTTATGGTCTCACATTCTTAAGGAATGCATAAAGATGATTCCTAGTGCACATTTTACATTAGGAAATGGAATCCTAAGTTAACTCTGAATCTGTTTAAAACATTGGGACTATCATAAGGACACATTGGTCTCTAAACTGTCAATTTCAGGAACTACCTTTAGATGACCTGAATCAGGGTTGGGGAGTGGGGACAGGAATCTATATTTACACCCAACTCCCTGGGGCTTTTGTTCCAGGTGCTAGACTGCTCACACTTTAAGTATAGTGATTGATACAGTATTGTTGCTCTATTGGAAATTTTGGAGAAAATGTATAATTCATTACATCAAAGGAAGGATAAGGACAAACCCTCCTTGTGTAGAATCAAAGAACATGGATATTATGATCCCGGTGTAGAAGTCCAACTTAGTCTTTCACTGTACTTCCAAATAACTCTTTGCTTCAGACATGGAAACTACCAAGTATCTAAGGCTTACCAACTCCTCTTCTCCCCCTAGACTATGAAATGCCCAATCACTTTCATCTTTTCCCAGAGCATCTGAATTTTAGCCATCACCAAGAATCTGTCTAGCCAAGTGCTTCTCTGACCTTAATCGTTATTCAGGCATAGTGTTAAAATGCGGATTCTGATTCAGTGAGTTTGGATGTGGCTTGAGGTTCTGCAGTCCTAACAAGTTCCCAGGTGATGGGCCCCACTTGCAGCAGCAAGGCTTCAGCCTACAGTAAGTAGCGGCCAAGTCAGGATAGAAAGGGATGGACATTGGGGTAAAAATGGGAGTTCATAACTCACTTGAAACTAATGTTTGAAATATGATATGTCAAGAGCTTTGTAAGGTTTTGAACAACCAATAAAAAAAAAAAAGAAAAAAAAAAGAAAGGGATGGACATCTGGCACACGTAGAGGCAGTCACACACACGCATATGGGGTCAGCTCCCAAGGGGGCATCTGACTTCTAGTTTCTGTTTTAAAGCTCAGGAATGATATTTGTTATCTTGTAAAAATTATTTTCATTCAGGTATAACACACATACTGAAAAGTTATGTAGCATAACTATGCTGTTAAATGGATTATAATAAAACTGAGCATATCCATATGTCAAGAATTGGAACATGATCAGGTCAGAACTCCTTCCGAGAACCCTCCTGCCCTGGTCGGTGCCCAGTTCTGTTTCCTGGGATTGGTCATGGTTTTCATGTACATCCCTTTCTTCTTTACAGGAATTCACATTTACTGCCTACCTATAAATTGCTAGGTATTTCACAGGCACTGTCTCAGTTAATCCCGTACCACCCCTGGTTAGATGATATTATCACCCATATTTAAAAAATATTTATTGTTTTAGTTGTAGTTGGACACAAACCTTTATTTTATTTATTTGTTTTTATGTGGTGCTGAGGATCGAACCCAGGGTCTTGCACATGCTAGGTGAGGGCTCTACCGCTGAGCCACAACCCCAGCCCCATCACCCACATTTTACAGATTAGGAAACAGATTTGGAGAGATTAAGGATAGTTTAATGAAGGTCACACACCATCTTCTTAAAAGCTCTTGAAAGCATGAGCTTAGTTTTCTAAGTCTTTAACTCCAAAACAATGCTAGATGCAGGTGCCTATAAACCATGGGAGTTCAATGGACTCTTAATGAACAGTTGATACATATTGAACCCTGCAAATATAATCCCAGGTGTTTGTGATGAAACAGAAAATGCTCAGAATATCATATTAAGCAGAGCAGTTTAGGACAGAAAATTATCATCAGACCATTTGAATCGTGTAAAAAGTATATACTGGACAGAAAGATTTAAAAGGACATAAAGCTAACACTGTATGTAGTGATTATTTTGAGCAGAAAGAGCTGGTAGTAAAGAGTTTCTTTTTTATTCTTGGTTGCATATTCTCATTTATTTTGGGAGGGGGAAATGAGCAGATATTGCTTTTATAACCACAAAACCAGTAATATAATTAAGTGTATTAAATTTTAGCAGTGGATTCATGCATGTAAGACTTGACCAGGAAATAATAAAGGTGGCCAAGTCAGGATAGAAAGTAATGGACAGCTGTCACATGAAAGGGCAGTCACTCAAATGCATATGGGGTCAGCTCCTAAGGGGGCATCTCCTGTAGAATCTGACTTCTAGTTTCTGTTTTAAAATTCAGAAATGATATTGTTATCTTGTTAAAATTATTTTCATTCAGGTATAACACACATATTGAAAAGTTTATGTAGCATAACTATCCTGTTAAATGGATTTTAATAAAACTGAACATATCCATACATCAAGAATTGGAACATGATCAGGGCACTCAGAATCACTCCCCTGACCCCATTTGCCTAGCACCACCAAGGTAAACACCCTCCTGACTCCTACCAGTGTGGATTAAATTTGTGTTTTTACTGTACCAACCTGTACTCATATGGTCTGCAGTATTTTATGTGTAATCTGTTTTATGCAGTGTTATGTTTGTGGATTTGTCAATTTTACACGTTGTTGTAGAACTTCCATTTTCATGGCTCAGTGGTATTCCACTGTGTGAATATAAGACTGTTTGTCTTTTTAACTCTTGATGGGTATTTGGGTAGTTCCTAGATTTTGGTTATTATATACAATGCTGTTGTAAATATTCTAGTATAGATTTTGGTCAATGATATTTATTTTGGTATGTTCTGATAATTGTTTGAAATAACTTCTTGGGAAGGATTTTCATGATTAGCAGTGTCCTAAAAGTTTAAGGATGCCCTAAGAATTAAGAATTCCTAAGATTTGTAAGACAGTATAGCTCTGGGCAAGACCTGGAATCAGTTTTTTATTTTATTTATTTTGAATATTTATTTATTTGTTCCAGGGATTGAATCCAGGGGCACTTAAACAATGAGCCACATCCCCAGCCCTTTATAAAAAATATATATTTTTAAAATTTAGAGACAGGGTCTCACTGAGTTGCTTAGGGCCTCACTAAGTTGCTGAGGCTGGCTTTGAACTCATGATCCTCCTGCCTCAGCCTCCCAAGCTGCTGAGATGACAGGCGTGCACCACTGTGCCTGGCTGGAATCAATATTTTAACCAAGCGTTTGTTCTGTGTATCATACCTTGAGACATACCTTTATTTTTCCCCATATTTAAAAAATTAGACACACTTTTATAAAGAGGAAGAATCTGAGTTTGAGAGAAGCCATGTTTCTAATCTTGGTTTTGCACTTACCAATCTGATGTTGGAGAAATTTCCTGACCTTACTGGATTTTTCCCCTCTCCCCATATTAAATGCCTTCCCAGGTTGAACCTCTGGTTTAAAGGAAAGAAAATAACAGGAAATGCAAACAAAAGGCCTTATTGTTTTCTCCTGGAGCCCAACTATGTGGCTAAGAAGAGGCAATATGGAAATACTAATAATGCCATATGTTGAGGTGATGGACTTCAAGGGGGCTGTTTTGTTTTTACGGAAATCGTAAATGCACAGAGAGTCGCAATGTGTTTATTCCAGGCTAGCCGTGACTTTTAGAAAGTACCCAGTGCTCAATGACTGGCCACCGTGCACTTCGTGGGCAGGTGGTCATTTGTAGGTTGGACAGGAGTTAAGGAAGAAAGCCCAAAGGTGGACTGAATCAATTTCCTTTCACATTCTCTAACACCATAACAAGGGATAGAACAGGGATTTACTTATTATAGTAGCTTAATAAATTCTTACTTATCAGTCAGTAAATAATGGACCCTCGAATTCCCAGTATGCTCTCCTCTTGTTCCCTCTGTCTATGCTCCATTCTTGCTGACCTTCTCTTAGGGTTCTGAGTACTCCATGATCTTTCCATCCCCAGAACTTTTGTCCATGCTGCAGCCATTGCCTGAGATTGTTCTCTTCTGTGGCCAGCAAATACCTATTTTGGGCTTAAATATACTTTGGGCTCTTAATGGAGGGTTTCCCTAGCCTTTTATATTCTGTGGGATCTTTGATCATATAATCTCCTTTTGACCTGAGGGTACTCACTAAAGTACCCATAGCTGATTTATCCTGAGACTATAAACTCCATAAAAGCAAAGATGAGACTTGTCTTTATTGACTGCAGTACCCTTAACTCCTAATAATAGGGGCTCAGTGTGTGGGTTTGGTTGTGCTTTCTCTCTTTTAAATGCAAAGCCAACAAAAAACAAAAACCAGAACCAGACCCTTAGGAATTCTTTCTGAAAATACCCCAGCATTAGTACTTCAAGATTGCAGCAGGCTCTACTCTAACATGCCAAGCTAAAAGGACATGTGATCTGTGTCCTAAAACTTTAAAGATGCCCTAAGAATTATTTAACAGCTCTCAAGTATCTGGGAGATTTTGCTGTTTGACACTTCACAGTCTCTCTGTTTTCTTTTTTGCAATCAGAAGAGAGGAGGCGCCTGTTTATGTTGATTGCAAGTGTTTGGGAAGGCTTCAGAAGGCGTTCTTACAAGTAAATCTTTCCTTGCATCAAAGTTTCAGAACTCTTCCTCTGAAGGGAGAGGATTAGCACTGGCTTTTCACTCAAGGCAGAGTGACTCAGTTTAGGTTAGGAGCTCCCTGACAGATCCAAGAATACATACAGTTTTTGTGTTTGAGTTCACAGTAACCATTGAGATCACAGCACGAGTGAAAATGATGTTTTGGAAGGTCATTGCTGTTTGGAGGTGGGAGTCAAAGCTAGCCTTGTTCATTTCTTTTGTGCCATTTCTATTTCCACCCAGCCTTGTGCTAGACCTTGAATATTTGGGTTGAAAGGGTGTATAAAATCACCCAGTCTGGCCCTGTATCATATTCATCTGCCTCTTCCTTCTTCATTGCTCAGACTCTGGAGTTAGTTTGCTTGAGTTTCAGTCTGATAATCATTTGAGCAACAGGTCAAGTTGTTGAACAGCTCATTTGGCTCATCTGTAAGAAGGCAATAGTAATGCAAAATATCTTAGATGTTTGTGAGGATTAAATGTGATAATGGATGTAAATGACTTAAAGGTCACAGATCACGTCTGGCACAAACTGTAGCAAAGAGAAAATAAAACAATAACCCACTTAAGAATGAACAAAGGATGTGGATAGATTTTTTTTTTCAAGAAGACATACAAATGACCCACAGGTGTATCCAAATGTGCCTAGTATCACTAATTGTCAGGGAAATGCAAATCAAAACCATAATAATATATCTCTTCACACCTGTTAAGATCACTTTCATTAAAAATCAAAACATGATGAGCACAGCTGTGCACACCTGCAATCCCAGTGACACTGGAGGCTGAGGCAGGAGGATCGATCACCAGGTCAAAGACAGCCTCAGCAACTTAGCAAGGCCCTAAGCAACTTAGCAAGACTTTGTCTCAAAATGAACATAAAAAGACCTGGGGATGTGGCTCAGTGATTAAATGCCTTCAATTCATTCTCTGGCACTAGAAAAAGAAAAAATTTGGTAAAGCCAGGTACCCACCCCACCCCAAAAAGAAAAAAAAAGTGTTGGTAAGGATATGCAAAAAAAGGGAATCCTGTTGTTTTGGGGAATGCAAATTAGTGCAGCTCCTATGGAAAACAATATGGATGATCCTTAAATTCTTAAAATTTGTATTAACATATGATCCAGCCATCCCATTATTGGGCATATGTCCAAAGGAATTGGCATCAGTATTTTAATGATACATCTGCATTCCTCTGTTTATTGCAGCACAGTCACAAAAATAAGATATGGAAACAACTTAAGTGTTTATGAATTAGTTGACAAAGAAAACTCTCTGTGTGTGTGTGTGTGTATGTGTGTGTGTGTGTGTGAGAGAGAGAGAGAGAGAGAGAGAGAGAGAGAGAGAGAGAGAGAGAGAGAGAGAGAGAGAAAGGTGGGAGAGGTAGGGGATTGATTTAGACTTAAGAAAGAAAGCAATTCTGATATTTATGGCAACATGGGCGAATCTGGAAGGTAAATTAGATAAGGCATAGATAAATATTGTATAATTTCATTTATATATTGGAAAAAAATAGAGCCCACAGCAAAGGAGAATAGAATGGTGGCTACCAGGTATTGGTGGGGGTCAGGGGGATGGTGAGCTGTTGGCCACAAGGTAAAGTCTTGCTGATACAAGATGAATAAATTCTGGACACCTAATGCACAGCATGGTGAAGACAATAGTAATGTATCATGTTGTTGAAATTTGCTAACCAAATGCATCTGCAGGAGCCTCACTGTGCACACACCCAAAGGTACCCCTGTGAGGGGAAAGATGTGTAGTTAGCTATCATGGGAACCATTTTACAGTGTATGTATATGTCTGAACATACACGCTTTATTGTCAGTCACACCTAAGTGGTGCTGAAAAAATATGTTGGAGTAGAGACATCTGGAGACACAAGATTTCTGTGAAGCACAGTGATGAGGGCGATGGAGGACATTTCTGGGAAGAAGAATGAACTCAGGAAAGCCATTCTATATTTGGCAATTAGGAAAACATGGGATAAAGGGAAGCACTAACAAGGGCCATCTGGGTTTTCGGATTTGAATTGAGGACCTCTTGATTTAAACAAACAAACAAACAAACAAACAAACAACAATATGTGTAAGCAATTGAGATAGTTGGCATTAAGAACACTGACTTATTTTTTAGAATGAAGTTCTTTTTTTTTTTTTTTTTTAACCATTTCTCACTGGTTTTCCTTTTAACTTTCCCCTTCTGTATTCTTTCTTCCTCTGCCCCCGCACAGCTTTTTTCTGGCTTTGGTTGGGACGGTAACCCCATGCCTGCCTTCTCAGGTTCTGTGGAGTCACGTCTACCCCAGTGCTGCTAGGACTCCAAATCTCACAGCTTCCACACTACTTCTCTGCATTGCTTTAAATATTGAGTTTCTAAATCAGATTTTGTTTGGAAAAATAGTGCTAGGATTACAGAAAGGTTAATATTATGGTCTTAAGGTACTAAATCATTCTTCTTTAAAAAAATCATTTCATAAATGGTAAAACAGATTTGAGTAGGGCTTTTTCAAATTAATTTGTATCTGTGGATTTCCAACTTTCCCCCCCCCACAATGGCTTTCTTATCTCTTTTTTTCATTATGCTGCTTACCAGTGGTACTATTTGATTTTTTTTTTTCTTGTGAGGGAATGTGGTGGATTGTTGACTTCTGCTCTTTCTCCAAACTGGATAAGTCAGAGGACACTCTTGAATCTCACTTTTTTTTTTTTTTGCTCCTGGGGGTTGAATTCAGGGACACTCTACCACTGAGCTACATACCCAAAACTTTTTTTATTTTTATTTATTTATTTTGAGAATCTTTATTCTTTTATCGATATGAAGTTTAGGAAATAAAAATGAGAAAATCTTTGAGTATTTTTTGATAATAAGGAGTCAAGAGGTACATATTCTAAGTTTTGGTATGTCAACTCAGTTTTTTTAAATTAATTTTTTTAAAGAGAGAGAGAGACAGAGAGAGAGACAGAGAGAATTTTTTTAATATTTATTTTTTAGTTTTCGGCGGACACAACATCTTTGTTTGTATGTGGTTCTGAGGATCGAACCCGGGCAGCACGAATACCAGGCGAATGCGCTACCGCTTGAGCAATATCCCCAGCCCTAAATTAATTTTTAAAAATTTATATATGACAGTGGAATGCATTACAATTCATATTATACATGTAGAGCACAAATTTTTCATATCTTTGGTTGCATACAAAGTATATTATCACCAATTCATGTCTTCATACATGTACTTTGGATAATGATGTCCATCATATTCCACCATCATTTCTAACACCATGTCTCCTCCCTTTCCCTCCCACCTCTCTTTCCTATCTAGAGTCTATTCCTCCCATGCTCCCCCTCCCTACCCCACTATGAATCAGCCTCTTTATATTAGAGACAACATTTGGCATTTGGTTTTTTGGAATTGGCTAACTTCACTTAGCATTATCTTCTCTAACTCTATCCAATTCACAATAGCTAAACTGTGGAACCAACCTAGAGCCCTTCAATAGATGAATAGATAAACAAATGTTGCACATATACACGATGGAATATTACTCAGCAATCAAAAGAATAAAATCAGGACCTTTTTAAATTTTTAAGTTGAGGCAGGCTTTTACTAAGTTGCTGAGGCTGTCCTTGAACTTGAACTTGAACTTGTGATCCTCTTGCCTCAGCCTCCTGAGTAGCTGGGATCACAGATATGCACCACCACGCCCGGCTTGAGTCTCATGTTTACACAGATATAACTGACTAGAGTAATGAAGCATTATATGCCTATTGCATACAAAGTTGAAACAGAATGGTGTGTGTGTGGATCATGATGTTCACACATTGCATAAAATATGCCTTCCATAAGGCAGGTGTATTAGTGTTTCCTTCCTCTGCTGGGAGGAGGTGAATCAACTTGTCCACATCAGGGAGGAATTAGAGTTATAAAGAGGAGGAGGCAGCAGTGATTCAGTATTTATTAGATTGTCCAATTCCTTAGTTAAACGATGACTCTGCATCATTCTCTTGCCTGCTTCGTGGGTTCTGATGGTTTGGCGGGGGAAGAAGGGGACCCAACACAAAGAGCATGATTCATATTTCAGAAGATGACTCCTCCTCATCATCATCATTATTCTCCTCCTCCTCCCCCAGTGATGTCAAATATGTCTAATATTAGTAGAGTGGGACTGGGAGAGTAGAGGGACATGTATCACAGAATCTTTTAAAAAGTTTTTGTGAAGCAAACTGACAGTGCAGAAGATGGAAACCAATGTCGCCTTTCTACTCTCAGGCTTGAGGCTGTTTGAGTTTCCTTCCTAACTTGTACCTAAACCACACTAAACTTATGTGTTCACTTTAGATCTTTCCCTGTAAATCCAATCCCCAGACACCGTTCCTTCTCTAAGCCCGATTGCATTTATTTGTCTTCGTCACTCTTGCCTTTAACATTAAGTTCTCAAATTTTGTGTAGGCCCTGTTCTTCCTATGTGTTTAAATATTTCTCTAAAAATATATTTGATCTAAATATATTCTGTCATTGTCTCCAAAAGGTTTGCATCTTATTTATTAAAATTCAAATTCAGAATATATATTATATATATATATTCTGAATTTGAATTTGATAAACCCATTATATATGAGTCTGTGGTAACTTAAGTATTTCTTACAGTGAAATATAATTTCAGAAAGTTTTTAATATTCACAAACCCCCACATGGTTACTTTGGGGAATTCGGCTGAAACAACTGACTCAAAATGTAGACTAAACTAAGTGCATGAAGAAGTTTGTTACAGTAAAATTTCTAAAAGCAGAAAATGGGAAGCCAACTAGCGATGGGGTAATGGCGTTTTCAGTCAGAGTAAAATGTACTTAGGGAAATACAATAAATCCATTAAAACAAGGAAGATTGTATAGCAACATGAATAAACCAACATACAAGAAAACCTGTAAACTAAATTGGGAGCAATCAATATATACTATGGGTAGAAATACTGGGAGGGTCTATTCTAAGGTATGAATAATGGCTATGTGGCAGGAACCTACAGCAACAGTATCTTTGCTCCTCTCCCATTTGCTGAAGGCCTCTTCCAAGCCAGGAATGACACGAAGTGTTCCCTGGACTAACTTGCGTCTCCCAAACATAGCTGTTATTATTCCCATTTGCACAGGTGGAAACCGGAGGCTCAGAGAGGTAAGATGACTTTCCTGAGGTCATGTTTTTTAGTAAGTGGCAGAGTGGACTTCAAAGAGAAGTTCATTTGCATCCTAACAAGGGAAGTAGTAGAAGTAGAAGGGACTGATGTAGTGGATAAGCATCCTGGATTTAAATGTCATTCCCTCCACAAATAGATGGTGTGACCCTGATCCCATTTCCTGTTTGTTAAATGATAGGGACTGAGACTGCACATCCATCCACCAGGCCTTGTAGTGTCGAGATTCTATCACACTTAGATTTCCTGTTTGCTCTTCTGCCTCTCTTCTTCAAAGTGTAAGATCATTCCCTGCCGTTTGGATTAATGCTTTTTTTTTCTTTGCTGTTTTTTTCCCCCCAGAATTTCTCATTTTAGCCATTGTACATTCCAAAAGGAAATTGTGTATCTCATAGAGAGGGGAGTATTATTACCAAGAGGTAATGTGTTGGTGTACAAATTGGAGGTGAAAGGAATCAGTGACATTTGGATTCCGTTGCATTCGTTTGTTTAAGTCAGGGGAAAGAAATGTGTGAGAGGTGACATGATTGATATGGAGCTTCAGAGCTCTGCCTGCTGGTTGAATATGGCTCATCAATCCCAGCAAAGATTTCCCATTTAGCTAGGTGCAGAGCCTTGTGGCAGACAGCTGCCTGCACAGCTGGGGCACCAACCCTCAGTCATCCTGCCGTGTGCAGTAGAAATGGCTCTTAGCTGATAATATGCATGCCCATCTGTTGGGATAATACAGTGCCCTCATGCACCCTGGTCAGTTCCATCTTCCCATGTCTCTTCACAGCCACATCCCACCTCCCATCTATTCTCATTCTCTAGCATGTCCATGTTCTTTTCAGATGTCCTTTTTATCAGGGTGACTAGAGATTGTCCTGGTCTCTACACAGTACGAAGAAATTGCTGAATGTGCACCACAATGAAAACATACAGTCCAAAAGCCAGGAAACAGCTGAAGACAGCATGTCATCCAGTCTAATCATTTCAGAGACTAGAAGAGTTAGAGAGGTCATATCATTTTCCAGTGTTCACACACCTCGTCTGCAATAGAAAAACAACTGGCATTTCTGTCTTAACACCTTTCTCCCATATACTTCTGGAATTTTCTAGCAGCGACCCTGATACTCCTCTCAGGATACTTGTAGACTTTTATTCACTGGACTTGAAGCTAGTGTTAGTTGTGAAAATTGACTGTTGTCCTCCTGAACATTTTCTGAAAAACTCTTGCAAATGAACAAGGCAGGAAATATCCTTGAACAGAACTGATAAGGAAACAGAACTGAGTGTGAAAAAACACTTGAAGAGAGGAATGGTCTTAAGTGTCACTAGATCCTTCTCTAAGTACCTAGAAAAACAAAAGGCACTCATTGGATAAAAAGAGAGCAAGTCCATTCTTGGGGACCAGCAGGCCAGAATCTGATTTTTTCCTCTATCCCTTATCTTTTTCTTTCTTGTTTTTCTCACTTTTCTTCTGTACTTTCCACTCATTCTTCTCACTGCCTTGTGTTCTCATTTCTCATTTGTGTTCCTTCTCACATTACACTCTTTTTGGGGTGGAGTCACTTCCTGCTTATAGTTTGGACTGAAAATAGATCCCATCTTGTAAAATGTCATGAGACTTCTTATGTAACACCAGAGAACATCCCCTCTAAGCAGTATAGGCCTGGGAGTATCATCACTATTGCTTTATGTCCGTTACCATGTAGGTGACACTTGTAATTTTGACATCTTATTCAATTTCCAGGACACATTTGAAATAGAAATATTTATCATTAATTGACAGGTGGAGAGGGTGAGTCTCAGAGAGATGAAGTTATCGTCTGTGATTACGATATTTGTCAATGTCAGAGGGCTTTGAGTCTCCATCTCAAGCCTGAATATACACACACACATCACAGAGGAATGTTTTAACATATAGGTCACTTTACACTAGGTCTGGAGTTGGGGTAAGGTTTCTGTACTTCTTACAAGTTCTGAGATGATGTTGGTATTGTGGAGCTGCAGACCACGCTATGTGCAAGTGATTTTACACCACACCATGCAGTGTCCTGTCTTGGAACCTGAAATTCTTGGGAGGCAATTGGGTTTTCATGTAGCTCCAGATGTTGAATGCTGCCTTTCTGTTGAATGAGTTGGTCAAGGCCTGTATTTCTACTTGATGGCATGAAAGGAATTCATCGGGTACAATCAAAGCATGATTTGGTTTGCTATTTCATGATAATTTAAGGAATAAATTGATTCTTATTACTTGAAGACTCCTGTAAATGGTAGATGGGGAGACGTAATGTTGGAACAGGAAAAGGTAGGTCTATTCCTTGTCTATATTAAGACAGCTGATTTCAAATAAAAGCTCCTCAAACTCATTCTCTTAGATTCAGTTCTATCCACAGAGGAACTGTTGCAGAAGTGGCTACATGACAAATGCCAATGCTACAGTACTCCCTGGAATCCTTGCCTGCAAGATAAAATAGAAAACTCTGGAGGAAGAGGCAATGATTTGTATGTGGTGCTCATATGTATAAAAGAGAAGATGGGAGAGAAGGTGATATCCTACCAGATTCCGAGAAGCTGAGCAAACCAGTCTAAAGGAAGTTCAACCAAAGAGAATCATAAAAATAGAAACTAACACTTAGCAACATGAGTTCAGCTTATAAAGCAGCACGGGGACAGGTATTTTCCTTGCAAACAGAGGACATTTTGACATTCCAGAGATTGGGCCCATAATACAAAGACCAAGGAGCCCTGGGAAGTGCTTTTAGAGGAAGGAAAAATGTTTTGAGTTTTCTCCTATTTTAAACCATATTTACAAAGGAAATGTGGATTTGTAAGAATAGGCATTGGTTTTGGGTTTATGTTTCCTTGATCATCAAAAGCTGGGTCAAGGTGTGTTGTTCCTGCATTCTCTTGTCTGGACCTTTGTGGGTAGAGCTCTTTAAGGGCCCATGGTGAGTAAATTCATCCCATGCTCCATAAAGATCTGTTCTAGCTAGGCACTAGATGTTAGGATGGGCATGAGGTTAGACTTCTTTCTCTGTTCTCAGAAAATTGGTGTTTTCATGTTTAATATAAGTAGTAGGGAGAAAGTAGAAATGAAAAGAAATCAGCCTACTGATTGCTGTGACTCATAAACTTTGGGCATTCTTAACCTCTGAGTAATGAGGGATTGAGGGCAGGTCAGAGATGTGCATCCGTTGTGCTTTTCCAACATTTACTCCAGTCCCTCCTTGAGGGTCAGCCTTCTATACCTACTAAGATAGTTTTCATCCTGGAACCTATCATGCTCTTTCAGGTCTCAGTGTCTTTGTTTATCTGGTGAATTCTTTGTCATTAAAAAAAATTCCAGATCATCAACTGAAACTCTCAAACATTCACTGCAGAAAAGGTTTAAGCAGTTCCTTATGAAGTTAAACATATACTTTACCATATGACCCAGAAATTCTACTCTTAGATGTTTACCCAAGATACAAGGAAAACATGTATGTTCACCCACACATGAATGTTCATAGCAGCTTGGTTCATAATGGTTCCATGCTGGAAAGAATCCAGAGGTTCTTTACGTGGCAAATAGCTAGACAGATCATGTTGCGCCCATATGATAGAATATTGCTCAGCAGTAAAAAGATACAGGTTGCTGCTGCATGTGGTAAACGTAGATGGATCTCAAAAGTGTTGTGGCAGGTGACAGAAGCTAGACACAAAAGGCTGCATGCTATAGAGTTCCATTTGTGTTGCATTCTGGAGAAGGAAAAACTATAGGAACAGGAAGGAGAGCCATCATTACCCAGAACTATGGTCAGGAAAGGCACAGATAGCAAAATGGCACAAAGAAGCATTTCAGAGTGATAGAACTGTTGTATGTTTTGACTGTGCTTGAAATCACGTGATTGTATGTATTTGTCAGAACCATCACCATGTGCATTGAAAAAAGCTGCAACATTTTGCTTTAGGAAAGTTATTCCTCAATATACCCGACTTAAAAAAAAGCTAGTTAAAAATTAAATAAAAGATAAAGAAATGCTTTTATATTTCCAGGCCATATTAGATGTTAATAATAGCATAGGGTATGGGAGAATGCTTTATACTATCTCTGTGACTTTTTTTTGTGTAACATTAAACTGTTTTAAAATAAAGTTTATTTAAAAAACATGGCTCTTAAATGACCTGTGTTGTTGTCTTCCTCAATCTTATTAGACACTGTTGATTGTACTCATAATATTCCAAAGTCCTCCAGTAACTCACCTCTTTGAGTTTAGATGGGCACACAGCTTACCTGGGGTGTTGTTAAAATGCATATCACCATTCACTGGGTCTGCTGCAGGTGTGGAGACTGTGCACTTTTCACAAGCTCCAGGATGATGCTGGGGCTGTTGGGCTGCAGGCCACCCTTAAGGTAGATGGCTTTATACCACACTATGCAAATTCCTCCCTTGGAATCTAAAATACTCAGGAGGTAAATGGATATCCTGTGAAGTTTCAGATATTGAGTACTGCTTTTCTGTTGAGCAACTTGGTCAAGACCTATACTTCGACTTGAGGGCTTGTAGGAAAATCATAGGGTCTGGCTGTGAGGATATTATGGCATTTTTCTATACCTTTCTCCTCCAGTGTTCTGGATATCTCTCAAAAACGAAACATAGGGCTGGGGTTGTAGCTCAATGGTAGAGCACTTTCCTAGCATGTGTGAGGCACTGGGTTTGATCCTCAGCATATATATAAATAAGTAAAATAAAGGTATTATGTCCAACTACAACTAAAAAATACCTATATATATATATTTTTTAAACAAATAAAAAAATATAGAGGATCTACCATTTACTTTCCTAGATTGTCAATTGGCTCCTAACTCAGAAAAGCTTTATGGAGTGGACGTTTGGATGTAGTGACACCACAAATTAAAAACAGTGAGATTATTCTTTGAACCATAGTATCAGGAAGAATCCCAGGCTTAGAGCAGAGTCAGAGTCCATTTAATGTAGGGACAAAGTCAAGAGACCAGACAGAATAATTAGTAGGGCATCAGAATTTAGCAGACATTGACATCTATGGGCCTTTGTGCTCCTGGAAGTTCTGTGCTTTCTCTGACAGAAACTGCCTCTTAGCCCTCTCTTCCCCTTTCTGGCCCATTGCCTAGTATCTTGTCACAATTCTCATAGGTCTGTCAATAATGGAGATCAATCTGTCTTCTTATTGTACTAATGAACCATTTGCAAGCTTGAGAGGTCTAAAGGTGAGGCTAACGTGTGTGCCGTTGTTTAATGGGTGGTTTCTGTTCAACCAAGTTCCAGATGTGTTTTTACGACTAACAATTTTTGTCATTTGTCCAAGTCATAGTAATGTCTCAAAGCCTCCATTTATTTATCTGAGAAATGGGCAATGGACCAAACCAGGTGATAGAAGAGTTGCTTTCCACCTGCAAAAGCCAGATTTGTGGCTCACAGAACCTTATCTTTGGGAAGTATGAGGGTTTAAAATATTGAAATTCTCCTTGTTTAACTGGAGAAAACCCAGGTCCAGATGCTTGGTGTCTCCAGAATGGCATCCTCACATGCAAGAACTTGGTTTTCCAAGTTACCCATCTTACATTCATGCCCAGGGAGTTTATTTAAGAGAAGGGCTTATGTGAGAATTTCTCAACATGGGGCCACTTGCTGGAACTTTTCTGGCCATACTAATAATTGACTTCAACCTTGTGCAGTTTCCAGTGGACAGCTGTGTATGAATATTAATTTTTCTTTGAGGGCTTTTAAAAGAGATTTTCTTCAGTAGTTTTGTTTTCACAGCGGCAATCAAGGGAATTAGTGCTTTTGACAAAACAGCAATTAAATGTGTGCCACTTCTCAGCTTGGAACATGGCATACAGTTTTTGAAAACAGGACCTCATCTTAGATGGAACTGTTTTCCTTTGGCGTATTATCAATGGAAACTGTTATGATCTCAGTTGCTTCCCTCTTTTCAAACAATTTCAATTCTGAATATTTTTTTCTCACCTTTCTTTGACATTACTTTCCAAGAGTCCAGGCCATTCTGCCTTCCTCACGAGACTGACATTTCTCACATGAGTGGTGTGACTTAATTTTGATTTCTACTCAGGCTTTATTTGGATTTCTGTTTTTTACTTCTGTCTCCTATGTGGGATTGTTTTTGACCTTTCCACAATAATTTTCTATCCCATCTCTATAGATATTGTAGAACATATCACCTGACCTCCAAAGACTCATGGCCCTCTTCCAGCTGGTACTTAGGTTCCCAGCCAGGACCACATTTCCCAGCATCCTTTGCATCTGGCCTACTCTAAGTCTGGTTCTGGGACTGTGAGTGGAAGTGGTATGTGAAACAGACTTGCCTTCTCTACTGGCTGTCTTCATTCGGCCTTTGAATGGAGAAGACAAAGGATTAGTGGAGGGTGGATCCACAAAAAAGTGGAGGGAACCAGCCTTGATGCATAAAAGGTCATGATGAAGCCCCTGAGACCCCCAGCTTTAGGCTTGCCCTGAGTAGAAACTGAATTTCTATTCTGTTTGGTCAGTGAGGTTTCAAGGTTTGTCTGCTCTGGCAGCTAACATCACATAACATGCCATTAGGTCTTAACCAACACAAAATGCCATCAGATCTTTATCTTTTACCCCCGGACTGCCTCCTTTTTCCAACATGCTATCGTTTTAAGACTTCCAGATTTATTTGAAGAGAGAAAATATGATCCTTGTTAGCAACTTAGAATATTAGTAAATGAGACACAAGTGAATCTTGGGGTTTTGTGATTTTGCTCCAGGAAATTTGGAGGGCAAAATGGAAGCACAGTATAAAGAATTAAATAGACAAGATAATATTTTGAGTAGGTATCAGAGTTTACTGGGATGGCTCGTTACCATTTTGTTTGTTGAAGAAAGGCCTGGAGGATGTTACATTAGTTACAATACTACTGTAACTTTCAGGAGTATGTTTGGATCTTGCTGTTATCACATGGGTCCTGGTTTTGCTCAGGTAGAAAAGTCTGATGGATTATTTTAAACTTGTGGGGAATGGATAAGGGTCTACAGTCGGCTTGCTGTGTGGGTACAATAGTGTGAAACATTGTTATGTAAGAGGGAGAAGATCTGATTTCTGGATGGCTCTGAACCTGTGCCTCCAAGGTGTAAATCTGATAAAATTGGTGTGTTAATACTTTCCTTATAGTATTGTAAAATAAACATATCAGACCCAGGAATGTTGTGTCCTATGTGAGCTATTTTATCAACCTCTCCATTTTTAAACAAAATCGGTCCATTATTATAAACTTGTTCACTACGGGGTCCCCAGCATCTAAAACATTGCCCTCAGTTAATAATGGTTCTCTAAAACAAAAACAAAAACAAAAACAAATCTCCAAAACAAAAAAACCCAAATATGTATATGTGTTTCTTCTGTTTTTCTTTTCCTGTTTCATTACAGTGTGAGCATTCTTCTGCAAGTTTTTTGCAAAAACATGATTTTGGAATAGATGCTGCGATCAATATTTAATAAACACATTTAGAGCTTATGTATCCAGTTGTGAGTGGCCCTTCATTGTTGTCAGCAGGTAATGACTTTTTCCAAAGATTGTGCTATGGAGCAAGAAATTTTTGCAACTTCTCTTAAGCTAATATATCTAGAGCCTGCAGCACATTCTTTTGCACACTGAAAAGAGTGGCAAACTATTGACCTTTGTAGCTGAGTTAGGTTATTGATATTAGACACATGTCATTCCTGACCAAATGAATGTGATGAAGGATTTGGCTTGATGAAAAAGCAAAGAGCCTAACATTGCATAGGTTTTCAAATGACTCTCTGATCCAGAAAGAAAAACTCCAAATTACTCTGAGCAGAGGTGGGTCATGTCAGACCAAGTGAGAAACGACAGAAGGTGACTGCTTTGAAAAAGATTTCGTTTGAATATGTATCTTCTGCAGTTTTAAATCCTGCATCAGGTTGGAGGAAAAACATTCAATTTTAAAGACGTCATTTCTTGGTTCAACTTCCACAAAGTTTGTCTCTGAAAATAAAAACCCTTGATCTAGTATCTTTTTCTTTTCCTTTTTTGAAGAGTGTGAAGGGAACTCTATTGAGGATAGAGTTTAGATATTGAGAATAGAGTTTAGAAAGTCTTCATATATAATTTCTGGCTTATAGAAAGTTGGATGATTAAGAAACTTAGGATAAATACTACCAAGTCGAGACTCACAAGCATAAATATTTGAATTCATGGTATTTGATAATACCATGACATCAAAGAGATGGTAAGACCTTTACTTTCTAGGAGATAAAATTTATTTTTAGGGGCTGGGGTTGTGGCTCAGTGGTAGAGTGCTCACTTAGCACTTGTGAGGCACTGGATTTGATCTTCAGCACCACATAAAAATAAATAAATAAAATAAAGGTATTGTGTTCAACTACAACTACAAAAAATTTTAAAAATTTAATTTTTATAAAATCATTGTTTATGAAATAATTTTTGTAAAATCATTTATTTTGTAAAAATCATTGTTGATATGTAAGGCCTCAATAAGTTGTATGGGTTTGGGAAAAGAGCTGGGAGCCTTCTCCTTCTTCCTGATTGTCATCATCATCTTTAGAAATAGTGAAAATTGGTTATATTCTCATAACACTTTATAATTACAAAGAAATTTTGTACACTGTATTTCACTTGAACCTCCCAATAGGCAAGTAAAGTAGGCAAGATTATCTCTAATTTTCACATAAACTGACCTGAGACTGAAGTCCTTCATGAGTTGCCAGTCACTAGTCTAATAGGGATTGACCTAAGTCATTGAATCCTGGTCATCCTGGGATGCTAAAAGAAGTTTGTAGAATAATTCTCTTTAATCTGTCTTTGAAACATTTATATTTAGATTCATTGATTACTTTTTATATTTATATTTCCTTTTTATATTTATATTTATATATGACAGAGAAATATATTACAATTCTTATTACACATACAGAGCACCAATTTTTCATCTCTCTTTGTATACAAAGTATATTCACACCAATTCCTGTCTTCTTACCTGTACTTTGGATTATAATGTCCATCACATTCCACCATCATTAATAAACCCATGCCCCCTCCCTTCCCCTCCAACCCCTCTGCTCTATCTAGAGTTCCTCTATTCCTCCCATGCTCCCCCTCCCTATCCCACTATGAATCAGCCTCCTTATATCAAAGAAAACATTCAGCATTTGGTTATTTGGGATTGGATAACTTCCCTTGGCATTATCTTCTATAACTTCATCCATTTACCTGCAAATGCCATGATTTTATTTTCTTATATTGCTGAGTAAAATCCCATTGGGTATTTATGCCACATTTTTTCTATCCATTCATCTATTGAAGGGCATCTAGGTTGGTTCCACAGTTTAGCTATTGTTAATTGTGCTGCTCTAAACATTGATGTGGCTGTGTCCCTGTAGTATGCTGTTTTTAAGTCCTTTGGGTATAGACCAAGGAGAGGGATAGCTGGGTCAAATGGTGGTTCCATTCCAAATTTTCCAAGAAATCTCCATACTGCTTTCCATATTGACTGTTCCAATTTGCAGTCCCACCAGCAGTGTATGAGTGTACCTTTTCCCCCACATCTTCATCAACACTTATTGTTGTTTGTCTTCATAATAGCTGCCATTCTGACTGGAATAGATGAAATCTTAGAGTGGTTTTGATTTGCATTTCTCTAATTGCTAGTGATGATGAACATTATATATATATTTGTTAATTCATTATATATCATATTCTGAGAAGTTTCTCTTCAGGTCATTGACCCATTTATTGATTGGGTTTTTTTTTTGGTGCTTAGCTTTTTGAGTTCTTTATATACCCTAGAGATTAGTGCTCTATTTGATGTGTGAGGGGTATAGATTTGCTCTCAAGATGTAGGCTCTCTATTCACCTCACAGATTGTTTCTTTTGCTGAGAAGAAACATTTTAGTTTGAGTCCATCCTATTTATTGATTCTTGATTTTAATTGTTGTGCCACAGGGGTCTTATTAAGGAAGTTGGGGCCTGATCCCACATGATGGAGGTTAGGGGCTACTTTTTCTTCTATTAGACACAGGGTCTCTGGTTTTATTCCTAAGTCCTTGATCCATTTTGAATTGAGTTTTGTGCATGGTAAGAGATAGGGGTTTGATTTCATTTTGTTGCATATGGATTTCCAGTTTTCCCAGCACTATTTATTGAAGAGGCTGTCTTTTCTTCAATGCATGTTTTTGTCACCTTTATCTAATATAAGATAATTGTAATTTTGTGCATTAGTCTCTGTGTCCTCTATTCTGTACCTTGGTCTTCCACTCTGTTTTGATGCCAATACCATGCTGTTTTTGTTACTATTGCTCTGTGATATAGTTTAAGTTCCGACATAGTGATGCCACCTGCTTCACTCTTCCTGCTAAGGATTTCTTTAGCTATTCTGGATCTCTTATTTTTCCAGATGAATTTCATGATTGCTTTTTTTATTTCTAGGAGAAATGTCATTGGAATTTTGATCAGAATTGCATTAAATCTGTATAGTGCTTTTGGAAGTATGGTCATTTTGATAATATTAATTCTGCCTAACCAAGAGCAAGGTAGATTTTTTTCATCTTCTAAGCTCTCCTTTGATTTCTTTTTTTTAGGGTTCTATAGTTTTCATTATATAGATTTTTCACCTCATTCGTTGATTCTCAAGTATTTTATTTTATTTTTTTTGAGGCTATTGTAAATGAGGGTAGTTTTCCTTGTTTCCCTTTCTGAGGATTTGTCACTAATATAGAGAAATACCTTTGATTTATGGGTATTGATTTTACACCCTGCTACTTTGCTGAATTCATTTACTAGTTTTAGAAGTTTTCTGGTGGAAATTTTAGGGTCTTCTAGGTATAGAATCATATCATCAGCAAATAGTGCCAGTTTGAGTTTTTCTTTTCCTATGTGTATCCCTTTAATTTCTTCCATCTGTCTAATTGCTCTGGCCAATGTTTCAAGAACTATGTTGAATAGAAGTGGTGAAAGAGGGCATCCCTGTCTTGTTCCAGTTTTTAGAGGGAATGCCTTCAATTTTTTTCCATTTAGAATGATTTTGGCCTGGGGCTTAGCATAGATAGCCTTTATGATGTTGAGATATGTTCCTGTTATCCCTAGTTTTTCTAGTGTTTTGAACATGAAGGGATGCTATGTTTTGTCAAATGCTTTTTCTGCATCTATTGAGATGATCATATGATTCTTATCTTTAAGTCTATTGATGTGATGAAATACATTTTTTGATTTTCTTATGTTGAACCTACCTTGCATCCCTGGGATAGGATTCATTTATTTTATGGAAGTGGCTTTAAAATATACATAATCACAAAACAGTTGCTTGAATAATGTTTGGAAAAATAAGTAAAAACAATGCATTGTTTTACTTGAATGCAAATTTATCAAAACCATAGTTCTTAGATTTGGGAATCCAAGAAAGGGGCTCACAGGACCTTTTCATTTTATAATTGAAAGCTAATAGTTTTGTTGAGGTGACACTTAAAATACAGTTCCCCTTCAGCCTAAATAGATATATCTTATTATTTTACTAGGTGAGACTGATTTACCTTGCCAATACCATTTTTGGGGGGCATATTTAGAGAAGAGGATACTTTGAAACTGACACTCATTTGCCATATTTTTTTTTTAAACCAAAGTGCAAAGAAAATTTCCCCTGACCACAACCATATGTTTTAGTTTGCAAGACTGTTGGTTAACACTTGGGTTTATGTGCCACGGTGTGTTTTCAGCCTAATTCTAAATCTTTTTATTAGTTACTGCTGCTGCTTCTAAGAATATACACATAGCCCATCATTTTGAGGGCCTACAACACAGTTTAAAATGTTGAAAATGGAATAGTCTATGATGTTTCTTGTGGTAGTGTGAATGCTTTTTATTCCAGGAGTGAATAGTTTTTCTTGTCAAGAGATGATTTCAATTGCAGTGGGAACTTCCCCTCTGTTTCATAAATCTGAGAGCAACTGCATTCACTTCACAAGACTGTGTTGTCTTAAGAATGGCATGTGAGATTTTTCTTTGCCTGCATGCTTGATTTTAAACATCACCTTTATAAGGGAAACTTCAATTGTATCTATAACTTTTTCTGCTTGGGCTATAAACATGGAGCAGATATAGAAAGGCATTAGGATTAGGTATGTAGGTGATTTTTCCCTATATGTAGGTGATTTTTCCCCCTAGCACTTTATAACTTTTTGAAATGCAACTTTTTTCTACAAAAATTATTTTTCATCATAAAAGTGTTATTGACCCAAGCATCCAGAAATTTGAGAAGGGTAAAACACACACACACACACACACACACACACACACACACACACACAATCTGCCTACCTTAACAACTACAATGATTTAATAGGATGGCAATTTTGATAGCCTAATTGACAGAGAGAAATGTGTGTATATATTTGCATGTTTTTTAAAATTTACATTTTTACATAATTTCAAAAATATCTGAAAGTGTGTCCCACTTTTTCATCTAGCATATTATGAGCATTTCTCACTTTTTCTTCATTGTTTTCATAAAAGTCAATTTAGATGTCCACAGAATGGATGTATTTTGGTTCCCAGTACCATTCCCTGACTGTGGTTCCTGTGAATTTCTGCTTAACTATTGCATGTAATGCTACTGTAGGGCCCTGTGAACACAGGTGTCCTTGTGTTCATGATCATTTTATTGTCACTTTTTTTTTGTACTAGGGATTGAAACCAGGGGCATTTAAACACTGAGCCAATTTAGGGTCTTGCTAAATTGCTTAGGGCCTTGCTAAGCTGTGAAGGCTGATACTTGGGAGGCTGAGGCAGGAAGATCATAAGTTCAAGACCAGCCTTCACAGCTGAGGCAGGAAGATCACAAGTTCAAGACCAGCCTTCACAGCTTTATACTTTAAATTTATACTTTAAATTATCTCTCAATTATTTATAATAATGGATACAATATAAGTACTATGTAGCTATTATAGTATATTTTTATTATTGTATATTATATTGTTTAGTATGTGTAGTTTATTATATAGTATAGTATACTAATATCACAAGGAAAAAATGTCTGTACATATTGTTGCAGATATAGTTTTTTCCCCCAAATAATTTTAATTCACAGTTGATTGGATCTGTAGGTGAGGAACTGGTGGATCTGGAATCTGGAAAGCTGGCTGAACGCACTTTTTTCTAAAGTAGTATTCATAATCCCTTTGTCCCACCACTAAAGTATTGTGGTGTGTGTGTGTGTGTGTGTGTGTGTGTGTGTCTGTGTCTGTGTCTGTGTGTGTATAGTACTAGGGATGTACAGGTCCTTCCACATGCTGGTCCAGCACTCTAGCCTTCCACCCTTCGGGTATCTATACATTATTTTACTTTTTTGTACAGCAGTTTATGAAATGCCTATATGTTCATTCATTTTTTTCATATTTCATTCTTGGACTCTGTATTTTAATTATCCCCTCTGGAATGTCAGTTTCTGGAGATCAGGAACCTTGTCTGTCATTCTCTACTGTGTCTGCACAACATATTTGTAATAAATAATGAGTTCCTTGTGAGAAGAGGTGTCAAACACAGTGGCATTCCAGTGCAGCTTGGCTCTCTCCATGATCAGCTGTCTGGATGGCTGGTAGACCTGCCTTTGAGCTGAGAGCAGCATTGAGTTTTAAGTGGTGTCAGTGGTTACCTGAAAGGTGGACTCTGAAAACCTTTTATTTAGTGCAGGGCATCATAGAGGCTGATGCTTCACAGCTAGGAGTCAGAAGTAGCAAGAACAGGAATTAAATTATATCCAGGAAAGCCATTGACAAATGCTTATCTTTTGTTTATTAGATCTCCTGTGACACAAAAATACAGATGATTGAGACTGGCACAGAGGCCCTTAAACCTTTATTGCTGTACTTGATTGTGATTTTCGTGTGAAGGGGTATTAATTGAGGTGCCTTCCTGCTAATTCAGTCCTCTCTGGATTTCTTAATTTTTATGCAGAGAAACTCTTAGGGGTGTGCTTTACAGATAGAACTGAATCAAATTCTGTAGAAACAGAAACAGAAGTGCACAGTAGGTATGACCATCATGCTTAAAAAAATAATATGCACATTTTGACCCAGGAATTTAGGTGAATGCCTTTTTTTTTAATAAACAAGATTTTTTTTAGTTGTAGATGGATAGAATACCTTTACTTTACTTATTTATTTTTACATGGTGCTAAGGATTAAACCCAGTGCCTCACAGGTGCTAGGCAAGTGCTCTACCACTCAGCCACAACTCCAGCTCCTTGAGTACATTTTTTAAGCAAATTTTTCTATCCTCGAAGATAAATATCTGGATGGGGGAAGTAATGAGAGGATGAGAGAATGGAACCATTGTGCAGAGCCACTGAACCACCCTCCTTCCCCAACATGAGCTCAGAAGTTCCAAAATTAATACCAAGAGGCTACATGGAAGTTTGAGTTGTTTTCTTTCTTTAGAAATCTTCCATCCTTAGTTGCCAAGCTGCCATTGTCCAGTTGAAAATGAATCTTTTATGTTCAGAGTCAGCCCAGTTTCCCATCTAGTGCATTCTGGTTTAATCCCCTTTCTGAGGCTTGCAGGAGTGAGGCCAGCATGAAGAGAAAACCTTGCTGATCAGGGTGAGCATATACAGAAATAACAACCTTGAACCATTAGTCGAAACCACCATTGTTATTATCAGCATTAACCTGTGTTATTACCTTAATAAAATCTACAAAATAAGACCATTGCTTTAGTAAGAGCTTCTTACTTATTAAGGTAATAAGATCTATATGTACAAGTAGGTGTAATTCCCTTAATAGTAACGGTAGCTGGCTTATAATAAATATACTGTACAGAGTTTTCAGATGCATGAATGGGTGGAGTCTGGATCATTTATTCTTGGATGCTCTAAAAACAGTGATGGATTTTGTACTAATGCAGCCCTATTTTGGATCTCATTCCATTGGGTAACCAATGTTGCATATTTATAAAACAGCTTCACAGAAAAGAGAGGGGCTGGGGAGTCCCACAAAGAATGATTTTTGTGTGTGTGTGTGCCAGGGATTGAACTCAGGGGCACTTAATGACTGAGCCACCACATCCCCAGCCCTTTTTTATATTTTATTTAGAGACAGGGTCTTGCTGAGTTTCTTAGGGCCTTCCTAAGTTGCTGAAGCTGTCTTTGAACTAGTGATCCTCCTACCTCGGCCTCCTGAGCCACTGGGAGCTCAGGAATGAATCTTAAATGTGGTTAAATGTCTGGCACATTCCTACAAGCTATTGTCTATAGGGAAGCTCAAGCTGCACTTTAAAAATGCATATCAGATTTTGTTCATTCCTTGAATAAGACCACCCAATGTGTTTTAATTGGATTGCTTTTTATTGCTGTGACCAAAAAGACCTGACATGAACAATTAGAGGAGGAAAAGTTTATCTGGGGCTCATGGTTTTAGAGGTCTCAGTCCTTACATTGAATCTGTAGCTTTGCGCTTCAAGGTGAGGCAGAACATCATGGTGGAAGGGGATGGCAGAGGAAAGCCACTTGGAACATGCCAACAAGGAAGCAGAGAGAAAGAGAGCGCACACGCTCTACTCAACAGGGACAAAATATAAACCTCAAAGACATGCCCCCAGTGGCTGATCTCCTCCAGCTACCTGCCTAGTGTTACCACCTAATTAATCCACTGATTAATCCACTGATTGGGTTACAACTCTTATCATCTAATCATTTCACCTCTGAACCTTCTTGCATTGTCTCACACAGGAGCTTTTAGGGGATAGCTCATATTAAGCCATAACATTCTACCACTGGTCCCCAAAAGCTCATGCCCATCTCTTAATGCAAAATATATCTAGTCCATTTTCAGGAGTCCCGATGGTTTTAACACAGTGGTTTCCTAGCTCACTTACAATAAAACAAGTACCCTTACTATGTTCTGTAAGTCTGTATGATTCTGGCTCCTGTAAAGTTCCCCATTCTCACTTCTGCCTGTCCATCCTTTCCTTTTCTCTATACCAGCCACTCCAGCTTTTCTTTCTGTTTCTTACACCAAAAGTTCATCCTCATCTTATCGATCTTGTCACCGCTGTTCTTTCTGCATGCCATTGGAGTGCCATTGGGAGGCTTTGAGCCAGGCAATGTCATGTTTTGTTTGATGGATGAGTTTTCAGTACCTAGTGGTGGCTGGAAGTAATCGGGCAGCCCAGTCCTTCTTGCCTTTGTGTTATTATATCATTTTTATATCATTTCACTTAAAATACACAAACGTTATCATTTAAGCCAATACTTCCAGAGGTGCTTGAGTATTATATCTAAGAGATCACCCCAGGAATATTATACTTATGAGGTTCCAATTGAGGGCTCTTTGGTGGTTATTTGAGTAGGCTTGAATCATTGTGATTTTGAATGGAATTTTGAAAACTGTTGCTCAGAAAACATGCCGGTGCTGAAGTAGTTTTTTTTTTTTCCTTTTTGCAGATATTGTCTCCCTCTAATACCTAATACTTCTATAGGTAGACGCACCAGCATTTAAAAATGGTAAGGAGGTAAGACATTTGAGGACCCCCCAAGGAGTCAAGTGGGTGGTCACACTGTGTGGGTGCATTTAGAGTTGTCTCTACTCAACAGCTAATTCTGTGTTATGATGTGTGGGATTTGACATGAGTAGCTGATATGAGCTGTGCCTTAGGAAACAATGAATAGTCCCACCATTTACCTGGGGATATTGAATTGCTGTGGCACTGATTGTTGATCAGAAGTAACTGTTCATAATGATGACTGTAGAAGGCTTTGCATTTACTGGGCCCATAGTCAGAGGTAGCTTTATGTGAAGTGAGATCTGGTAAGTAACTTTACACCATGATTTTAGGTATTGAGAAGGGCTTTCTCTTCCTGACCCAGCAAAATACTTTGCCTGTGTGCTCAGTGGTTTAGAAAATTGGTTTTAGAGTAGACATCTTTATGATAAGCCCATCCAATGAAGTTCTCTAGATTGAATATCATCAAGATTTATATTTAATGGCATGAACATATATCCAAAATATATTAACTGAAAAACAATAAAAACTAGTTTATAGAGTATGCTTCAAATTTTCTCAAAAAATAATAGATAATTCTCTATATTTTTGAAAGACTACAAAGGAAATAAGCTTGACTATTATAGAAAGTGTTAGCACAGGTAATTTCTGGGTCACAGGAGTACCTTCTCTTCCCTCCACAGGTTAGTCCTGGTGAGCAGTAATACTCAGAAATGGTTATCTCTTAAGGTAATTGTTTTCAAATAGAAAATTGTATACATGGTGCTCTTTCTGCAAATCAAATACTCTGTGAAATGCTACCATGGAAGATGGTGAGAGAACTGCTGTCACTGAATAGAGGAGAAGTATAGAGGCACTTTTACATCCCACCCTCGCAAGTTCCCCTGCAGTTGTTCCCAGATACCCCTGCACCCCCAGAAACAGTGGGGCTCTAGGGGACACAGTTTAGATACCATTGCCCTGGAGTGGGAGAGAAAAACAGTGCTCAAGTTGAGTCTTATTCAAAATGAGCTTCAAACCAGCCACTTGCGCAATGAAAATCCAGGTAGCCTAGTTTGCATTCCCATGAGTATGTATGGCCACAGTGATAGTATGAAATACCAATATTTTTTTAGAAGTCCAAAGAATCTTTTACGAGTTAAGCCTTAACATCCTTGCCAGTTTACTGATCCATTCCTTAGGCGCCATGAACCTTTAAGGTGAGAGTGGACAGATTTAGAGAAGCTATGATCACAAACCCAGCCAGACACCATGTAGCTCTTAAGTACAAGCTCAAAACCTGTCACTCAGAGCAGCTCACCATTTTTCTTCACCACTGGGCTAGCAAAAACTCTGCTTTGAGCTTTGAGAAATTTAGAAACTGTTTTCAGTTGCAGAGTTTCCTGTATGGTGGCTTCTGGTCACCTCAAATATCCTAGTAGAGAGAGAAGGAGCCTGGTGGCTTTGATACTCTGAGTGCTGCCCCCAACTTTGAATGGCTCAATTATGTGTCCATTTTATGTATTGCTATTCTATTTAAGCCTTCATGTGAAAAAGAAAATCTATTGTAGAGAAGTGCAAGTTTGAAAACTGCTTACCATATCAATTGGTGTGCTAAAATTGGAAGTGTTTTGCTATTGGGTCAAGTGCATATTTCTGTGAGCTCAGAATTAATAAACTTTAAATAGAATTTTTTTTTTGTCCATGAAAAAGAAAGAGCAAATTTTATGAATTAGCCTTTTGTTTTGGTTGATATCATTTATTACAAGTGAATCAAGATAAAATTATAAGTCTCATTTTTTCTTCTTTTAAAAATAGTAAAAGGATGCCTTTTTTTTGGGAGGGCACCTAGGATTGAACCCAGGGATGCTTAACCACTGAGCCATATCCCTAGCCCTTTTTAAATATTTTACTTAGAGAGAAGGTCTTGTTTTTTAGGGCCTCCTTAAGTTACTGAGGCTGACTTTGAACTTGGATTCCTCTTGCCTCAGCCTCCCAAGCTGCTGGGATTACAGGTGTGGACCACTATGCCCGGCAGGGATGACTTGTTTAAATTGTAGTAGAAAGGTTGAAAAATTATCGATATACATAAACACAAAAATCCACATCACTACCGGCATAGAAGGTGCCACAAACATAAGGGTACCTTTTCTGCCGGTCTCTGTTCTGTACCTACATGTGTGTGCTTGTATATTTGGTATCTTGGTATATATAAAGTTTTATTTCCAGCTCCTTTTGTTTATGACATGAGTCTTCTCCCCTGTCATTAAAAGTTCCATTGTGTGGATACCATAATTTATTTCTCTATTCTACTGCTTTTGGACACTGAGGTTGTTTTAAATCTTTTACTCTTATGAATAATGCAGGGTACATCTTTGTAAGTGAAAATTTAATAGTATCTTGCATTTTCTTGGGAGAGCAGCCTAGAAATGTGACTATTGAATAAGGGAGAGGAAGGAGGTTGTTAAGCTCCTCACATAGAGAGTCAAACTGCACGCCAACACACGCACTCTCCCAGTGCTAGCAGTTGCTACAACCTCTCTTTCCCAGCAGTGAGCGTTATCATCATTTTTAATAATTAGGTAATTTGATCTATTCACATAAGAAACTTTTATTAAACTGTTATATTCCAGGATGAGAGAACTCATGGTTTATTGAGATTTTTGCATATGCCATTTTTGTGTGTGTTTGTTGTCATAGTTTATTTTCCATAGAATTTAGTCATGAAAAAGGATCACTTGTACTTCACTGTCATCTTCTGTGGCTTTCATAATGTAATTGAATAAGAAAAATGACATTTCTTAAAATACTGCATGCTTCAAATATTCAGAGTATGTATTTAACACAATAGTATGTCATTCAAGATCTTTCTCTGTAATTCCCTGATGGTAATGAGACATATGTTTAATGATTTTTCAAGGTAGTAGCTTGTTTCTAACGATGCCCTTGTGGAAGGTAGAGAGGGACGCAGAGGTGTCTGATGACATTTAGGAGTAGGCACAGTTGCAACAGGCTGCTGGCTGCAAATCATGTCTCCTTCAAGGCTCTGTGACTTGGGGCAAGTTACTTAAAGACTCTGGGCCTTGGAGGGTTCCCATTCTACAGATTGTAGAATTTTACTGTCCTCTCTTATCTTTCCTGCAATCTTCACCCAGAAGCCTTCTTCCTGCCTCTTCCAACACAGATAAGCACACATTCAGACAAATGCAGATTTTACCCTGTCCCACAATCCTGTTTCAAAACCCACCTGGCGACCTTGGCTAGTATGAAAACAGTGGCCCTCTCCACATGCATGTAAGATCTTCTGCAGTGGTCTTCTCTGGTGCATCTCACAGGAGGATAATATTTTGTGCACTCTGTCAACATTAGTACCTACTTTACCTGCTCTCCAGGAATTGGAAACATCTTTGAAGCCTGCATTTTTATTTTGGGTTAGTGAAGTGAGGACATTTTTGAGAACTTCTCCTCACTTTATGCTTACAAACCAATGTCCTCAATTTTCTTTAAATGGGTCTCACTTTGTTGCCCAGGGTAGTCTCCAGCTTCTGAGCTCAAGTGATTCTCCTGCCTCAACCTATGAAGGGCTGATATTATAGGTGTGTGCCACCAGATTAATATGCCCAGCCAGATTTTCTAGATATTTCTATGTATCTCCCTTTTCTGTGTTCCCACACTTTACATCTGGAGGAATCTCCTTGGACCTGGGCCAGGTTGAATTGGCCCATGGACTAGTGATTCCTACCTTGGCTTCACGGTAGAATCACCTGTGAAGTGTAAAAATACTGTTGGTAGGGCTCCAGCTCTATAGATTCTAATTCTGGGGCAGTGGTTTTCCTCCTCCCTCCCTCCTTCTCTCCCTCTCTTTTTTCTTCCTTCCCACCATTTTTCTTCCTTCTTTTTCTCCCTCTGCTCGCCATCCATCCCATTCTTCCCCTTCTTCCTTTTTCCTCCCTCCCTCCCTCTTTCCCTCTTTTCTTTCTCCTTCCCTCCCTCCCCCAACTTTCTTTCTTTCTCCAGTGCTTTAAACCCAGGGGAATTCAACCACTGAGCCACATCACAATCCTTTTAAATATTTTATTCAGAGACAAGGTCTCACTGAGTTGCTTAGGGCCTCGATAAGTTCCTGAGGCTGGCTTTGAACTTGCCATCCTCCTGCCTCAGCCTCCCAAGCAGTTGGGATTATAGGTGTGCAACTACTGTGCCCAGCAAGGAGCAGTGGTTTTCAAGGTGTGATTCTTTGTGCTTTAACAAACCTTCTCATTGATTCCCATGCATGCTGAAATTTAAGAACCATATAACTTGCTCAGCCTGATCATGGGATCTTTGAACAGTTCCCTGCAGCGTTTTAGTATACAGCCCATGTTGAGAACTGCTGCAATCATTTTCTTTTAATAACATAATCTTAAGAAGGGTAAGCTCTTAAAGTTTAGCTTTTAAAATCAAGATTTTAATTGATGTATAATAACTACATATTTATGAAATATAACATGATATTTTCATACTTCTATACAGTATGTAGTGACAAAGTAGGATAATCAGCATATCCATCAAGTCACATGTTTATCATTTCTTTCTGTTGGGAACAAAGTCTTCTCTCTCTCTCTCTCTCTCTCTCTCTCTCTCTCTCTCTCTCTCCCTCTCTCTCTTTTTTTGGGGGGTCTTAATTTTATTAAAAATTTTATTTAAAAAAATCTATGGACAACAAAACAAAATATAGAAAGCTAATACTTCATTTATTCACATTGAAAATATACAAGTGGTTTTTTTTTTCAATTACAGTTTGCCACCAACATAGCCTCAAACAGTATCAACATTATTCATTTTATTTTTTTGAGTTAGGGAAGAGCTTGTGTTTTGTTTGTTTGTACATTTTTTTGAGAAAAAGCTAAAAGTTTTATTGCTTTGCTAGCAAAGGAGAAGCACAGGGAACTCTTGTCCCAGAGGCTGGGATTCTGCCCATCAAGGAGAACAGGGGGCTTTTAAAGAGAAGATTTAAAGGCTACATTCCAAAAGTTCTCTGTTGGAGTTGCAATTAATTTTTACAAAATGTTTTTTTTTAGTTGTAGCTGTACACAATACCTTAATTTTTTAAATTTATTTTTTATGTGGTGCTGAGGGCCAAACCCAGTGCCTCCCACGTGCCAGGTGAACGCTCTACCGCTGAGCCACAACCCCAGCTCCATAATTCATTTTTAATTTGGGAGACAGTCATTTCTAAGATCTTCAGGTGCCATCACAAAGTTTGGATTGCTTTGTTCCTGTATTGTGTGTGTGCTCCAGGACAGATAACTCTGCTTAGGCTAAGGAAAAAAGGTTATCCTTTTTCCCTGAGATTAGAGAGGGTGAGAGATTAGGGAGGAGCCCACAGAGAGGAAGAAGAGAAACATGTCCCTTTAAGAGCTTGCTTTTTAAATTCTTTTATTTGTGTGTTATAGTTACACATAGTAGTTGGATTCATTCTGACATAATCATACATGTATGGAATTTAATTTACTCCATATCAGACTCTGGTGCCTTCTCTTCCTCTCCGGCCCTGTTCCCTATCCTCTACACTACTGATCTATCTTCCATTTATTTATGTATTTATTTTTAATTGGTGCCTTGTGGATATACATAAAGGTGGGATTCATTGTGGTGTATCTATATATGCACATGGTGTCATCTTGTCAAATCCATTCTGCATTTTCTCCTCTTCCCTCCCTTTCATCCCTCCTCTCTCCTCTCAATTTCCTAATACTCCACTTGAAAGGTGAGTGACTCACCGGAGACAGAGATTCAACCAAGAGATTTATTGAGGGGCTGCCTGAAGGGGAAGAAAAGGAGAGGCAGAGAGTAGAGAGAGGAAAGGAGGAGGGCAGAGAGAAAGAGAAAGAGAGTAGAGAGAGAAGAGAAAGAAGAAGAGCAGAGAGCATGAGCTTGCAAGCTTGGGCTTAAGAAGGGTTGTGCAGGCGACATGGCGGGTGCTAATTGGCAGGGTAACTCAGAAACAGCAAACAGACACTGTGTCCTGTGGGGATTGGTCTAGAAAACCTTTGAATTTGATATTCTTTGGCTCGGTGCCTTTCGGAGACGAGGGGGAGGGGTAAAGATTTCCCTGATGTTCTCTGGAGATTGAAACTTAACTTCAGCAGGGAGTCTCCTACACACCCAACACCGCTGATCTTTATTCTGTCTTTATGATATCTGACGCCCCTCTTGCCCCTCCCCTTTTGCTCTAGCTGTCTTTTAGCTATTTTGAAAAACACAGTAAATTTTCATTGATGGTCGCCACTCTACGATGCCTTACATCATGAGAACTTGCGTCTTCCAATTTTGTATCCTTTGTCCCACCTCTATTTCTCTCTCCCCTGAACTCCCCAGCCTCTGGTAAACACTATCCTGCTCTCTATATCTATGGATCTCTTTCTCTCCGTCTCTTTGATGAGATGCTTTTGTAAGTAGAAATAAAAGTTTTGCCCATTTTTGGTTCCTACTTGAGGACATATGGTAGGTTTAGTTACCAAGTGTCTCTGAGTTCAGCTTTCTGTTTTCTGAGGCGAAGCAGCTTTCATATTTATCCCTCGAGCCATCTTCTGGAAAATTATCTATTATTGATAAAGCTTTGGCATGGGATATTGAGCTAGGCCTATTCCTGCATTTCATTGAGCTCCTAATTAAGCTAGTTTATATGAAAGACTTTGACAGACGAGACTTGGAGTTGAACATATTGATTTACATATTGATTTTCCTTGAATATGGTGGTTGACACTGTATATCACATCAGAACAGAATTTGCCTTGTTTTGATAAGAAAGATAATTCAGGAGGTTGGGTTTATTGCAAAATAAAATAAAGGCACCAACCATTTTCTTTTATGGCTGTTGGAAGAAAGGTTCATATGAAAGCTGACATGACTAGGCTGAAAGCTGACAGGTTGTATTTATTTATCCTGGATTAAACAGCTCTGTTCATCTCTACCCTCAGATTACCATATGCCAGTGTGGCTCTCTCCTTTAGTATACTTAGGATCTGTTATAGGGCAGATTGCTGGACCCTCACCCCAGAGTTACTCATTCTGGATATCTGAGTGTAGCCCTCACTCTGTCCTAGGTGAAAAGGAGGCTTGTGGTAGTGGAGGGGTCACAGTTTGGGAACCCCTGTTCTCCAGCCTTCTGCATGTTCCATGGTACATAATACCACAGGCTGTATATGAGAGAAAGCTGGTTGGAAAAAAAAAAGATCTTGACAGAGATTACCTGGGACTGTGTGTCATCATAGATTGTAGAAGATGCTAGAACAACTTGGAAACATTCACTCTGAATACAAATCTTAGACTTCTGGCTTCATTTGGAGCCATGGAGACTTACAGTAATCTACAGAAAACAAGACCAGTCTGTGTCAGAGATTTGTAAACCTTTTTTTGTCCTTGAGGTGTCTAGTCTCCTAGTGGAAATATTTGCTGCAATGCTCAATACCTAATTTAAAGGATAAATATATTCCAAAAGTGATATTAACATGGCACCGAGTCCACATGATAATACCTTCCTCTGTCTCCTCCCAGTTCATACCCTGCAAGGATTTATATCTTTCAGTCTAGATCTACTTTTTGGTGTGTGTGTAGGTCCTTGAAATCTACAGCTAGAACACCAAAACTTAGATAATAAAAATTTTCACTGTAGTCACAGGATTCTAACTTCTGAATGCCCAGGGGCAACAGTGCAGGGCCATGCATCAACTAACATCAGAATTTACACATAAAAAATCTCAGTGATCTAACTCCTTAAAAATAGAAAGAAGGAGTTCTAACCATGGTAAATGAAATTAGCCAAACTCAGAAGGCCAAGGCTCATATTTTTTTCCTCTCATATGTGAAAACTAGAGAGGAAGGAGGAAAAGAAAGGTGTCTGGGGGGACAGGGATCTCATGAAAATCAAAGGGAGATGAGAAGAGAAAAGGGATCAAGGGGTGAGAGGATGGGAGGAGTGGGGGAGCACAGGGGAGTGATATTGATCAAATTATATTGTTATATCATGTGCATGTGTAGGTCTGTGATAACAAATACCACCACAATGCACTAATAAAAATGGGGAAAAGAAGGAGCTCTCGATATGTTATATCTGACTCTAAAGAGCCTATAAAACAATACTGCAGTATTGTGATTTAGATATGAAGTGTCCTCCAAAAGCTCATGTGTGAGAGTTTGAGAAAGTTCAGAGATAAAATGATGGGGTCATGAGAACCTTAATCAGTGGATTAATCTGCTGAGGGGGATTAACTGGGTGGTAACTGTAGGCAGGTAGGATGGGACTGGAGGAGGTGGGTCATTGAGGGTGTGCCTTTGGCATATATATTTTCTCCCAGGTGAGTGGAGTTCTCTCTCTGCTTCCTGGTAGCCATGGCCTGAGCCACTTTCCTCTACCACATTCTGCCACCAGGATGTTCTGCCTCACCTTGGGCCCAGAGCAGTGGAGCCAGCCATCTATGAACTGAGACCTCTGAAACCATGAGCCCCCAAATAAACTTTTCCTCCTCTAACTGTTCTTGTCAGCTCTTTTGGTCACAGCAGAGGAAAATCTGACTAAAACACACACCAAAAAGAAATACCAGGTGCTTCCAGGAACCTCTAAGGCCCCATTTTAGGGAAGGTAAATTTCCATCATAAATGTTTCTCCAATAAGGTTTGATTAAGGAAATGAAGAGGTTACAGCAAAGTTACCCGACAAAGGACCAAGAGGTAGAAGTAGGTTTGTGCATTTGTCTGGCTTGTCTGGAGACAACTCTCCGTAGTTCTGTCTTATTTCTGTATGTCTTTATCTGGTGAATTATTCCTCCAGACTGTTTTTTTAGGATATCAGTATAGTGAGAAACTTTTTGAAAATGGAGATAGAGGAGCAAAAGCGGGCCTCCTTATTGCCCAGTGTGAGCAGTTGTAGTTCTTAAGCCCAGCATTCCTTTCCTATCATGCACGCTTCTGCATGTGCTGATGCCACCTGACCCTCTTCACTGTTGGAATTGGGACCTGCGGAAGTGGTGCAAATGTGCTGATTCTCTGTCTTATGCCATTGTTACGAGTAATAAACTTCTTCATCTCTGACTGAGTAGCCAATGTCTTCTAGCAGCATCTTTAAGTCTGGGGCGGGAGAACTTAACTTTCAATAGAGAAAATATGGAACCCTTCACAGTTCTTTATGCTCTTTCCCCTAGTACAGAATGCAGCACAGTCCATCCTTTTATAAGGTTCTTTTGGAGCAGTATTTTTTCCTTCATAGACATTCTTTTTGTAATTGTACATTCTATATATTAATTTGTATAAATATTTGCTATATGTTCATTTATCCACCAAGCTTCATGGCTCTTATATTCTTTACTTTGAAAGCCTTACTGTCCATAGAACCTATCCCATGGTCAGAGATCAACACATATTAGTGAATAAATACTTATTAAATGTTTATTGAAGAAATTGAGTCTTTTTAATATAGGCCCCTCTTGCATGTTAGAAGCCCTAGAAAGAAACCTGGAGACAGAGATAAACATGGAGGATGTTGACTAGACAGTGCTCTTGGGATCAAGTAAGGTAGAAGGGAGGAAAAGAAAGTAGAATTGAGTAAAAGGATTCATTTTCAACCAATTCCAAGCTGGTCTTATGGGGAGTTAACTTGACTTGAGGCCAGAGTCCAGGAACTTCGTAGCCTCTCACTGGCTCTCTGTTGGGTATGTGCCTGGTTGAGTGTGGAATGCGCCTTAGACATGGTGGTTCTCTTCAGTGGAGGCCCTTTTCAGTGGAGTACTGTCTTCTGATAACATTCCAGCATGTAGGGGAATAATTTCTTCATTACTGAAGTGAGGAGGCATATCATAGAGTACATGGCAGCCCCTGGTAAGTATGTTGGTGTTCCAGGTACAAGAGTGGTTGTATGGACTGAGTCTCAGTCCAGTTGGGCCTCCATCACAGTGTACCACAGACTAGGCATCTTAAAAACTTCAATGTTATTTCTCAAAGTTCTGGAGATTGGAAGGCCAAGATCAATACACTAGCAAATTTGGTGTCTGGTGGGGACCTGCTTTCTGGTTCATAGATTGTTTCCTTTAGCTTTATCCTCAGCATGGTGGAATGGCCCAGCTAGCTCTCTAGGGTCTCTTTTATGAGGGCACTAATCCCATTCATAGACTTCACACTCACAATTGCATTACTTCCCAAAGACCCACCACCTAATACTATTACATTGGTGGTTAGAATTTCAGTGTATGAATTTGGGGAAACAAAAGTATACTGCAGATTGTCTTTTACTTACCCTTGTTGGGTGTGGCTTTTTTGAGCTGTTCAAAAGTGAATACAGTATTTTATTTATTTGTTAAAAATCTCGTTTATTCCAAGAAACTTTCTCTGTCTCCAATTGAATGTTAAACAGCACATACATACTGGAATGCTTGTTGGATTTTATATAATAATCTATTTAAGAACCATGCATGTATTTGGAGTTCCAAAATAGAACTACCATCTGATCCAGCAATTCCACTTCTGGGTATATATCCAAAAGAATTGGAATCAGGATTTTGATGCTATATCGGCACCCTTGTGTTCAAAGTAGTGTTATAAACAGCAGCCAAAGTATGGAAACATCCCAATGGTCATTAATAGACAAAGGGATAAAGAAAATGAGATATATCATACAGTGAAATATTATTAAGCCTTTAAAAATAAGGAATTCCTCCCAGCACCACACACACAAAAAAAAAAAAAAAAAGGAAGAAGAAGAAGGAATTCCTGCCTTTTGTGACAGCGTTGGAACACTTAGAAGACATCACACTAAGTGAAATGAGCCAGTCATGGAAGAACATCTACTCTACCATTCCACTTGTGTGAGACACCTGAAATGATCAACCTCATAGAATTAAAGAACAGGATGGTTGCCCAGGCCTTGGGAGAGAGAAAAATGGGGATTGACGACTTGTTATTCAGTGAGTAAAAAGTCTCTCTTAAAAAAAACCTGTAGAGATCTGTTGTGCAAATTAGTACCTATAGTTAACAGTATGGAATTGTTGACTTTAATATATATTAAAATGATAGATTTAATGTTAAGTGTTCTTATCTAAAACAAATCACAAAACACACACATATATGCACATGTGTGCGCACACACACATGCACTCTTACCCCATAAGGAAAACTTTAGAAGTGAAGTGGCTTCATTCTGTTAATATATACACATCGTGGATATATGTATATATTCAAACTCATCATGATATATACATTAAATATGTGCAGATTTTTTGTATATACCTTTTATTCATGTAACTCTAGTTCTTATCCCAAGGCCTGACATCAGTGTGGCTCAGGAGGACTTGGGCAGAATGTTAAATTTAAAGTAATTTTGTGAGTAGGTCATTGAACAAAATTATTAAGAATCAAATTACACAAAACTATAAACTATATTAAAGACAAATGACAGACTCTTAAAACTCCCTGCTTCTTAATTAATTTTCTTTTTATAATATCCATGGTCTTGAAGATATTTATATCTACATTATATGTATCACTACTGACTACTACCTCTTCCCAACTCCATGTTCAGTGATATCATTCTGATAGCTTGAAATCAGTGGAAGAATTTAATCAAGGAACTGGCAATTGCTACAAATCAGACTCTATCTGAATCACAATTGGCTGTTGAACACTTACAAGAATACGACCTCTGGGTACGCAGGTGGTGCTTAATAAATGAGAGCTGAACTTAGGGGAAAGAGATTTTGGAAAACTTCTTGTAAGTTGGATCTGGGGTTGGCAGGTGTGGGGACCTGAGTCGGGATGAGTTGGCACGTGCATGGATCTAGGACATTAAGGTCTGCTCACATGGAGAGGAAGTCAGGGATGGCCGTGTTGACAGCTGTTCCTGTTCCACTGCAGCATTTCCTTGCAGTGTGGGGACTTGATATGTTTTATTCACATACTCTTCCGGGTTTGCCACTTTATATTCAGTTTCTTAGTTACTTTAAAAGCTGGTGATACCTGCAATGCAATGTTAACTGAGGGAGAGATTTGACTTTTTTTTTTGTTATTTATTTTTAGCCAAAACATCAAGACGCAGGCCATGAATGACTGCATGAAATTTTAATTGCAAATATGATTCATTTTGACTGCCATATGGCTGTATCATGATGTACATTTAATTTTTCTAAACTGTAGGTTATGAATATTCTGAGATGGCAGATTCCGTGAGTGGCATTGCTACTCAGGTCACTAGACGGAATGCTTTCCTAAAGGAGAAAACAAGGTTTGCAGCTGCAGAGCCAAGTGAATGGAGCAAGTAGCAGTGATGTGTGATTGTTCCTAAAACGTCAGGAAGGGCTGGCATAGGAGGCTGTAGTGGAAAGGTCCAGTCCCTCTGTCATGTTTTTTTTTTTTTTTAATCATTGCAGACCTGTTTCCTCCATCCTTCCCTATATTAAGCTGAAGGAGATACAGTATGGGACTTGGCCTTTATTTTATTATTTTGAGATAGGTTCTTAAAATTTAAAATATTATAAGTTGCTGAGGCTGGCCTTGAACTTGCAATCTTCCTGCCTCAGCCTTCTGAGCTGCTGGGATTACATACATGCAGCGCTCTGCCCAGCTTTGTCCTTTTATTTTTAAAATGGAAAGAACTTTTATTTGCATATTGCAATATAAATTAATACTTGTTATAAATAAAAAGTTTAAAATATAGAAAGAATTAAGAAAGAAAAAATGTGGTATTCTTTTACTTTGAGATAATTCATTAAACATTTTAGTATTTATCTTTCCAGATTTTAGGTATATCTGTGGCCTTAAGGTTGGATTGAGTTTTATTGTTCATATTTTAAAATATTAGATATATTTGCAGTCCCTATCTGTAAAATAAAAATATAACACTATGTTTCTTTGCACACTTGCCTCAGAAAGATTTTGATGCAATGCTTAGCTGTACTGTAATATGTAGTTCATGATCTGAGAGACTCACAAGTTAGTATGGAAATATCACCACCTTTGGCTTACTGTAAATTATTAGAGAAATATTGAAGAGGGTGAGAAAAGTGTTCCATTGGCCCTCGAGTGCTGCAGACTTCTGTTGAGATGGCAGGGACATTGGGCATGTGGGATGGGGTTCATTGGCCCCTAGTTCCACAGAGTCTCTGTGCTCACATCGCAGTGGCAGACACGACTATGTAAACAAATAAATTAAACAGAACATGATAATTGCTATTATAGGGATTTTGAACAGAGATCTATGGAACCACAAAGGATTCAGTGATTAATTATCCCTAGGAGACCCTAGGGAAATATATCAAAATTGGGTCCTTTTTTTCTTGCCAGTAACAAAAACTTTAGTGCCAACTTAAGGAAAAAAAAAAATCCAGGGACTAAATACTATGCATTAGAAATATGCCTCTCATTGTCTCTGTCTTGACTGCTTCCTAGATTAAAGTTTCTGTACACTCTTCCCATGTGCTGGCAGAAAACAGTTTACAACAGCTGGGGACAACTTTTTATCAGATATGTGTGTGTGTGTGTGTGTGTGTGTGTGTGTGTGTATGTGTCTTCATGCATGTGTACAAGTGTGTGCATCTTTCTTAGTGGTTTAGGGGGCCCCAGGGATTTTTGTATCTAGCAGCTGCCACCTGACCATCTTTGAGCCAGTCTCTGTATCAGGTCCTGTACCATCCTCATTGGCTAGGCCCAGGGCATGTGACCTTTCCAGTAGCCTCTTTGAGCCCCATGTGCTGAGATGAAGAAGGGCTATGCTCTGAATGAGAGGCAGTGGGTGCTGGTGGATATCGTCTGAAGAAGGGCTCGCCAGTAGGTAGATACCTGACCTTCACTTTGCAGGATGAAAAAAATCACTTAACATATGAACACGGGGGTCGTGGTACAGCATGTGCAGAGTCAAGTGTTGTTTGAAGAATGAAAGTCTGTAGCATGGTTTAGGTGGCTGAATGAGGATTTGTAACCAAGAGGGGACCTGGGGTGAGGCCAGGAAAGGAGGTGACATAATCCAAATGGTAAAAGACCTATTAGGCGTGGCTAATACATTTGTATTTATCCTTCTAGATACGGAGGAACCAATGGAAGCTGTTAAGACGGTTACATGTGCCAGGTACGGTGACACACTCCTATAATTCCAGTGCTTCTGAAGGCCGAGGCAGGAGGATTGTGAGTTCAAAGCCAGCCTCAGTAATTCAGTGAGGCCCTAAGCAACTCAAGGAGACTCTGTCTCTAAATAAAGTGGAAAAAAGGGCTGGGGATGTAGCTCAGTGGTTTAGTGCCCAAGAGTTCAATCCCTAATACCAAAAAAATAAAAAAATAAAAAGGGTACATGATATGGTTAGCCTCAAGTTTTAGAAAGACAGCTCTGGCGACAGATTAGAAACTGGATTTGAAGGGTGAGAATCTGGTTTGGTCAGGAAAAAGCCAGGAATTCCTTACTGTGGTTGGCATCTTCCAAAAAGCAGTGTGAGGCAAATGGCTGAGAAATGTGCAGGAAAGCAAGCCAGTGGGTTTGTTCTGCGAGACAGGTGGAAGGTCCTGGTGTTTGATGATGTATTTGATGAACCTGTTCTAAGTTATGGCTGACAAAAATTATTAAAGACCCCACCAGTTCCTTTTCTTTCCAAAAAAGAAAACAATTTCTCAGCAACTTGCTTGTCTGCTAATAACTTATTTATTATTATTACCATTATCACCTTATTATTTATTACCTATTGTTCAGAATAAATAACATTTTAACGACTTCCTCATATTTCAATGAAATCATGAAGCATTGCTACAGACCAATATAAAAGTAATACTATTTTTAAAAATATAGAAATTCCTTCCTGAAAGTATCTTTCTGAGAAGGTTCTGGAAACCAAGGTGTATAGCCATTGAGTGGCCTCTGCTCTTTGGTCTTGGGTTATAAATTTCTATCTCATTTTCCTAGACTTGAGTTTTAAGGCATAATAATAAATGGTGTTAGATTGAACTGCCTCTTTTTAGGTTTTCTACCCTTAGTATATGGATGAATAGATTAATTTATGATGCTATTAATCTGTTACCCTTCACCAGCCATAAATTCAATTGCACACATTAAGGTATGACTCTAGAGGGGATAGGATAAGGACAGAGCACAGGCCACAAATAACAAGTTATTAAAATTGGAAGTGAATGTCTGAATGACTAGAAGGAGCAAAATTAACTAGTGGAATTTTTGAATGACTATTTTAAAAATGTACAGCCAGTTAATGTTCTCTTCAAATGTATGATAATGAGAAAGCAGGACAACCAGGTTCTTCAACATAGGACCCCTGCCTGCCTCTGAGCTGCTGCGTCTGACACTGGTCAGTTTCAACTTTCTGCCCCTGAAATCTGGAACTCTCTTTATAGCTCCCTTAAATATGCTGTGCTGTTTTAGAATAGCAGGAGTTTTTTTTTTTGTTGTTGTTGTTAGTAAATGAATCCAGGGGTGCTTAACTACTGAGCAACATCCCCAGCCCTTTTTTTTTTTCCACTTAGAGACAGGATCTCACTGAGTTGCTTAGGGCCTTGATAAATTGCTGAGGTTGGCTTTGAACTCTCAATCCTCCTGCCTCAGGAGCCATGGGATTACAGGGTGTGCACCACTGCGTCTGACTACCAGGTTTTTGTCTGAGGGGTTCCCTGGATCTGGCATGATTTTCTCAGTCACTTTTCCCACTTAAAGTTTTCAAAGTTTGTTCAGTTTTCACTTCTAGGTAGCATTCTTCTGTCTTCCTCTCATTTTCTTTCTTCCTATCCCTTGAACATAATTGCATGATTCACTCATCTTTCTTGATTATAAGTATTTGTTTATGAAGCTGCTTTCTCTACTTTATTTATGATACAGGTCATATTCTGTCTTCATATTGCTACATGAACAGGTTGCATATCCTTAACCTGAAATGCTCAAAAATATGAAACGTTTTTGAGTGCCTACATGATGTCACAAATGGAAAATTACACACCTGACCTCCAGTGAGGGGTTGCATTCAATATATACAGGTTGCATACCCTTAACCTGAAATGCTCAAAAATAGGAAACTCTTTCATCCTGACCTGATGTCACAAATGGAAAATTCCATATCTGACCCCCTGTGATGGGTTGCAGTCAAGACACAAGTGCACTAAAAATACTGTTCAACATTATCTTGAGGATATGTGTATAAGGTGTATGTGAAACATAAGTTAGTTTCTTGTTTAGGCTCAAGTCCCATTCCTAAGTATCTCATTATGTATATTCATATGTTCCTAAGCTGAAAAAATCCTAAATATGAAACATTTTTAGTCCCAAGCATTTTGGATAAAGAACATTCACCTTGTAGTGGAAGGATAAATTCCTGCTGGATTTATTTGAATGCCAATGTCACAGGTATGTCACAAGACTCATAGCCTGAGTATAGAGTTTAAGAAAGAAGAAATTGAGATTAGCTTCACTTTCCCAACTTTCCATTTTCACAGGCCTCAAAGACCTCAGTACAAAAATTTTTTCTAATTTGGGATGTTTCAGTGGAGTTCATTTTTCCTTTCAATTTACATTTGGCTGATTTGACAAAAAGCATAGTTACTTCAGAAGTGGACAGCAGATCAAAGTCATGTTATTCACTAATGGAAAAATCTCTCTGTTCCTGATTTCCTGAGGACATGGGTGAACTTCGCTGCCATCAGCGGCAGCTCAGGGTTGGAGCCTTCCATTTCGGATGCTCCATGTGTAACTTCCAGTGGATCACATCCTGTTTGCTCTTCTCAGCAATGTTTTATTCATTAGAATGTTAACAAATGTAAATTTATCCTCTGACTGTTAACAAGCTGCACAAAATGAGCCTATTGTATAAAAAAAAGATTTAGTCTAAATCAATGTGTGGGAATAGAGTCATCTATTTCTCTACTCTTGACTTCAGGGTAGAACTGTGGATAACACTCTTGCTTGGGGTTCCTCTCTAGTAATCAGAGATCTCTTCCCTGATGACCCTCTGTCAGTACCCCATGCTCTCTATCCCTTCACCCTGATATTTTTTCTTCATGAACTTATCACTACCTAATATACTTGTTTGTTAATTGTCAGTCTTCTTACACCAGAGTGTGATCCGAAACAGGTGGGTCTTTATTCACTGCTGTGGCTGGGCTCCTAGAACCACATCTGACACAGAATAGGTGCTTTTAATAACTACAGGCTGATTGAAGGTAGCATTTATGGCTCTTACCACGAGCCCTCATGATGTACTGGGCAATGTGTCAAGCATTTGTTATACACAATTCTATGTCCTCATACCATTTAATGAGCTGGGGCTTCTGACATCTCCACATATCATGGAGGAAATGAATTTCAGGGAGATCTAGTAAGGTGTCCAAGGTTTCATGGCCAGCAAGTTATGAGGCTGTAGTATCAGAGCCTGTGTGTTCATCCACTGTGTAGTTTGTGGTGTGATCATTGGAATTAGGTGGTCATATATATGCATATGTTTTTGTGATCCTATCATGTATAGGGCAGAGACTTGGAAATCTCTGTCTCATCCCCTGCCATCAATTTAAGGTTCTACCTCAACAAAAATAATTGCTTACATTTAAGTGTTTTTAAGGTTGTCAGAGTGATGTCAAGTCCTGTCCTTGGGTTGTCTCATTTCATCCTTACAATAACCCAGGGAGCAGGTATTATTTATCATTTTATTTCATCTTTCTCTGCTTTGATTGTCTCATCTGTTAAATGGGTACAATCTGACTTCCTTCATATGAGAATTAATTAAGACAATGCATGAGAACTTCCTAGTGCAACACCTGGCACACAGACATGCCCAGTAAACCTTAGCTGTCATCACTGTTACTGACAGCTGTGGCTTCAGAACATAAAAGAAGAAATGACAGAGAATAGATGAAGGCTACTGGTATGTGAGCCTATGCTGTTGGCATTCCTATCCGTTCCCTGGTTCAGCAGTTTTGTCTTATGATCAAGGAGCTGGAGCCACTGAGAGCAGAAAGTTCTGTCTTAAAGTGACATAGAAAGATCTCTGAAGATCTGTCACACAGGGATGCACCATCAACCCCAGGGAATGTGCCCTCAGTGATAGGATCACCACTTTGTCCATTGCAAAAAGAGTTCTGGGAGGGCAGTGGGTACCACTAAGTGGAATAAACCCCTCCATCAGCATGTCCATGAACTCCTGCATCCTGCCACCTTCTGTATCTGACATCTGAGTGATTCTCCCCAGCACCCTGGCTGCCACTGTCCTTGTTCAGCTGCACAATTGCAGTAGTTTTCAAACTGATTTCCCCCCTGCCACTCTTGTACCTACCGTCTGTTCTCCATGCAGCAGGCAGAGGGGTCATGCCACAAGTAAATTCAGTCATTGACTCCACCCTGCTATGCATCTTCTATCTATTTATCTTTTTTTAAAAAATTCTTTGAACAGAGAAATCTGTTAGTCTAATGGGAATTTCCTCAAATGAAATTTGTGCTGTGTCTTTTGGTTTTAAATCTTTGCCACTTACACCTCAGATAGAGCATTAATCTCCAGGATATATCAAGAACTCAAACAAAACCCCCCAAACACGAAAAACCCAAATCATCCCATCAATAAAGGGGCAAAGGAACTGAATAGACACTTCACAGAAGAAATATAATCAACCAATAGATATATGAAAAAATGTTCAACATCTCTAGCAATTAGAGAAATGCAAATTAAAACTACACTGAGATGCCATCTCATGCCAGTCAGAATGGCAATTATCAAGAAAATAAATAACAGTAAATGTTGGCGAGGATGTTAGGGGAAAGGTACACTCATACATTGCTGGTGGGACTGCAAATTGGTGCAACCACTCTGGAAAGCAGTATGGAGAAGATTTCTCAGAAAACTTGGAATGGAACCACTATTTGACCTAGTTATCCCACTTCTTGGTATTTACCCAAAGGATTTAAAAATCAGCACACTACAGTGACATGGCCACATTTATGTTCATAGCAGTTCAATTCACAATAGCTATGCTATGGAACCAATCTAGGTTCCCTTCAACAGATGAATGGATAAAGAAACTGTGGTATAAATACACAATGGAATATTACTCAGCCTTAAAGAAGAATGAAATGATGGCATCTGCCAGTAAAGGGATGTAACTAGAAGCTATCATACAAAGAGAAATAAGCTAATCACACACACACACACACACACACACACACACACACACACACACACACAAGAAAAAAAAACAAAGGCCAGGGGCTAGAGATATAGTTCAATTGGTAGAGTGCTTGCCTCACATGACCAAGGCCTTGGGTTCAATCCTCAGCACCACAAAAACAAAACAAAACAAAACAAAACAACAACAACAACAACAACAAACAAACATAAAACCAAAGGTCAAATGTTCTCTGATATGTGGATGCTAACACACAATAGTGCTGAGGAGGGAAGAATAGAAATTCATGGGATTAGAAAAAGGGAATGAAGCAAAGGGTGAAGGGCTGGGAATACAAAATACAGAAGAATAAATTGGACATAACTATCCTGTGTTCATATATAAATACACAACCAGTGCATTCATGTTCAACCACAAGAATGAGATTCTAATTAGAATAAATTATACTCCATGTATGTGTAATATGTCAAAAAATACTCTACTGTCATGTGTATCTAAAAAGAACATATTTAAAAAAAGTTTTAAAAAATAGAAAAAAAGATTCTCTTTTGGTCTGTTTGAGAATCCGACTGTACTAAATTGGGTGATCATCTTTTCTGGTCATGTGTCTTTGGAGTCATATGAACTTCCTGTGCCTGGGTGTCCATATCTTTCTCCAAACAAGGAAAGTTTTCTGTTATTTTATTGAATAGCTTTTCTAAACATTCCTCTTTTCTTCTCCTTCAGGTATTCCCAGAGTGTAAATATTTGCTCAATGAATGATGTCCCAAAGATTTCAGAGATTGTCTTTATTCTTTCTTATTTTTTCCTTTTTATCCTGATGGATATACTTCAAAAAACCTGTCTTAAACCTCGGATACTCTTTATTCTGCTTTGTCCAGTCTGTTGTATTTTTTTTTTTTTTAAATCTGACTTACTGAGTTCTTTATTTCCATTTTTTTTTTCTGGTTGTTCTTCAGGATTTCTTTTTGCGGAACTTCTCATTTATAACCTGCATTATTTTGTTAATTTTGTTCATCTGTCTGTCTGTAATGTCTTGAATCTCATTAAGCTTTTTTATTATCATACTTTAAAATTCTTCATCAGGTGTTTCATCCACACTGGTTTCTTTGGGATTTGTTGGTAGTTATTGTATTCTTCTGGAGTTGTCATGTTACCTTATTTTTTCCCCATTTCTCATGTTCAGTATCCCATTTTAAGGGTTACTCAGCCATAAAGAAGAATGATATTTTAGCATTTGCCAGTAACTGGAGACTCATGCTAAGTAAAATAAGCCAGTCCCCCAAAGTCAAAGATGGAATGTTCTCTCTGCTATGCAGAAGATAATCCAAAATAAAAAAGAAAAGCAGCAGAGTAGGCCAAGGGGATAAAGGGGAGAGAGAAGGGATGGGATAGGGAAAGACATTGGAATGAATATGACCTAGCATTCCTGTGTACATATATGAATATACCACATTGCATCTCACCATCATGTACATCCACGGACACTACTTTAGAAAAGTATCTGTAAGTAAATAGCAAAAGGATCAGTAATGTAGAGGGAAGGGAGGAGGAACGGGAAAGGGGAGGTAGTGGGGACTGAATTAGAACACATTATATCCAATGCTTTTATAATTGTGTCAGAATGAATCCTAATGTTATGTATAACCATAAAGAACCAATAAAAAGAAAGAAAGGAAGGCCTGGGGTTGGGGCTCAGTGGTAGAGCACTTGCCTAGCATGTGTGAGTCAGTGTGTTCAATTCTCAGCACTGCATGTAAATAAGTAAATAAAATAAAAGATCCATCAACAACTAAAAAATATTTTTTTAAAAAAAAGAAAGGAAAAAAAGAGCTGTTCTGGTTTTGTGACTAGGAATTCTTTTTTTTAAACAAAGTAGCACTTTTCAAAATTATAAGATATATAGACTCACAAATACTTATGTATACATTCACGTGTTCACTGAATTTTCATTAAGGATTTGAGTATATGACAAGACAAATTGACAAACATGTGAAAAGTTTTATTTACATACTTATTTATTTTTAAAGTTGAAAGAATCCTAATTGCCTGCTTTGTTTCCTTCCTTTACCTAGGGACTTGTGCTTAATACAGTGTGGTTAATTAATCTGAGTTAAGATAAATCGTTTGCTATTTTCTTACTTTCTCATTATAATGTGAGTGACAGCTGGAAAGTCCCCAAGTCCCTGTTTTCTTACTATTATTTATGGATTCAGTACACAGGTGTTTTTATAGAAGTATATTTGAACAGAGTATTTGTTAGTGTAACCAAGTGTGGTTTAAAAGAGGCTCTAATATACTTAATTATTTTTAATAATAAAATTATCACAGGAGCATGTCTACTTAAAACAAGATTAAGTTATCCATTATCCAAAGATCAGTCGGAGGAGTGAAAGTATAACAGAAAAATGGTAACAGCAACTTTGTTCTCTGGGGACATTTGGGAATATATTTATTGTCCTGCTTCATCAGCGCCTAATTTAGAAAATGAAAAAAAGATTGGCTAGGACTGTAAGTAGACTGGCTGAAATTTGTAATGACAGATTCATATTGGGCAAGATTTATGCTAGGTAAATAACCTAGCTGTGAATCCAGATGATTTGCAAGTGAATTAATAGTCCTTGGTGTAAATCAATCTCGGTTTGGGACTGCAGCGCTGGTGAGAAGAGCATTTGGTGCCACGGATCAGCACAGGCCTAAGGCGGGTCATAGGCATTCTGGTAACTAGTCCCATTTCCTCTACAGATAGCTGATTTTAGCAAGAGACTTCCGAGGTTCAAGGTGAGTTATTGACCTCATATAGACTTGTCCTGCAGGCCCAGCTTTACTTTTAGCTCAGTCTGAGTGTAACTGGGTTCTGATATTACCAGCTGTGAAGCAGCATATGTGAAATGGCATGTGGTGTCAGCCCATTAGAGGGGTGACAAGCCATGTATCAGCGACTCTTCCATTACCAGCTCTTTTCTCCCTCGAGGTTTAGAGACTGGGATGAAGAGGTGAAATGAAACTGGCCTTTCACCCTAAGAGTCCCCATTGAAATAAAGTGCAGGCGTCGTGATGGGTAACAGACCTTTTGGAATGTGTATCAATTCTTGTGATGGAAGTCTTCAGCTTTAAGAGCTGTTCTTTTAGTATTTTTCATTATGACTGTAAACCTCTGGAACCTTCTGGCATCTGGACTTACTTCTAAGGAGCAAGGATTGTGTGTTACACACACACAGAGACACACACACACACACACACACACACACACACACATAATATCAGCCCTCTGTTTCCCTGGGTTTTGCATCCATGTATTCAACCAACCATGAATAAGAAATATTAACAATGAATTTCATCTGTACCGAACAGGTACAGACCTTTTTCTAATTGCTATCCTTTGATTCATAGGGTATAACTATTTACACAGAATTTACATTGTAGATTCTGTGCAAAGCCTATAGCATTTTATATAAAGGTCTTGAACATTGTGGGTTTGGGTATCCACAGAGGTTCCTGGAACCAATCTTGTGTGTGTGTATGTGTATGTGTGTGTGTGTGTGTGTGTGTGTGTGTGTGTGTGTGTGTGTATACACTAAGATAAAATCTACCCAAGTGAGCTTGTTTTCCCTTTTTACCATGTGAGCAAACACACACACACACACACACACACACACACACACACACACACACCACTTTCTGAACCAGGAAGAAGCCCCTTACCCCCAATGCTGAATCTGCCAGTACTTTGCTTTTGAACTTCCATCCACTATAACTGTGAGAGATAAACTTCCATTTTTTAATAAGCTACCCAGCCTATGGTATCCTGTTATAGCCTCCTGATGGACTAAGATCCTAGGGGACATGGTCACACGTTAGGGAGGGGGCTTTCTGGAAATATTAGACCATTCTAAGAGGTCAGGGTATTGTGCCTGCTGTTTTATTGAAATCTCAGAGTCCAGGGTAATCTTTGTCATACCTAGCAAGGATGAATAAATGCTTGTTGAATGAATGACTGTTGTACATCTTCATCTCAAAGGAACCACTGCAATTTGGAGGTTTCCAGATCAAAAGGATGATAGGGCATGCTTGGAGCTACAGGGATAAGTGTCTTCTCAGAGCAGACCTTCTTCCTCGGAGCTCTGAACTGGCCCTGCTCTCCGCAGTCTGTCTCCCTGACAGACTCCATCTGGGATTCCCCAAGGATGGTGTGGAGGAACTTGAAAGCAGGAGGGGAGGCAGTGTAAATTACAAGACAGACCAGGCCAGGCGAACTTCACAGCCACACTAATAGGTGTGAGCTTTAGGGATGCATGGCTTCTCTGCCAACTTGGCTCCAGCAGGCAGAGAGAGTATTCTGCAGCTTTCCTTCTAGGGACTCATTAGTGAGGGGAAGCTGTTGCCTTAGCCAGCCAGGGCCATCCTCTCCAAGAAGCAGGTTAATTGAAGTGGGTGGACCACCAGGGAGTGTAAACAAGAAATATTGTGGAGAGAAATGTTTGCAGATCTATTTGAGAGAATTACTGTTGGCAAATGCTAAGGTCACCCCAGCAAGATGACCTGGGTGTCTTCCTCTCCAAGATGGCAATGATAATGTGTCTGTCATGTAGGATTGTGAATATTACGTGAAATAATGTGTGTACAAGTACTTTGTATGTGAATGTGCTTTATAAATGCTCTTCTGGTCCACGTTCAGTTCAGTTCAACAAAAACTGACTAAATGCCAGGCACTGAGTCCTAAAAATATGCATATTCTGGTGTCTGGTTATTTTCTACTGGAGAAGGGAGAGAAATGGGTGTTTTAAGAAAAGAGCCATCATGACATGCTGAAGGTTCAGCAGGGGAAGAAAGTCCTCTTTGGGTGCATCAGATGTTTCATTGGGGAGGCTACCATGGAACACGGCTTTGAAGACATGGTGGGATTTGAATGTGGAGGAGGAAAGGCATTTCATGTTGAGAGACGACCACCAGCAACTGGGAACTGAAACTGTAATTGGAAAGGAGTAAGAAATCCACGTAGGGTACTGATGTGGGTGCAGCAGAGATGAGCCTGGAAAAAGGCAGGAGGGGGCCAGACTAAAGAAGTTCAGGAGCCTGGTGGAGACTGGATCTGGCAGGTAAAGGAGGAATTGAAAGCCTGAGGAAGGATGTCTTAATGAGTCAAGTGGCACTCTAGGAAAACGAAGCTGATGGCAGGAAGGGAGAGACAGGATGCCAAAAAGGCACATCCTGGTTTTCATCAAATTCAGAGGTTATTTGAAGCCAGAGAAAAATGAACAGAGAAGAGAGCACTGGGATTTCAGACCTACTTCTGCAAGGCAGTGAGGAGCAACCTGGTTTCTGATGATAATCCAGGAACAATTCCTGTAACCAGGACAAGTTCCTTCAAGAGCCAGGACAGTTCAGACACCGGCAATCCCAGGACAGAGTCCTTTAGGGTATATGGCCAGTGTGTTAAATGATCACTTTCCTTGCACACCCGCCTGGAAGTCACTTTTTTTTTTGTCTGATCACGCCTTGAGAAGCCTGAGAAAACAAGCATCATGATAACAAAAGTGAGATGTGTTCCCATCACTTGTGTTAGAATGGGTATGTGTGTAGCTTTTCAGTAGTACCTGAATTTTCTGATTTCAGAATAAATGATTTCTCAGATTAGGAGACTTTCTATTACCTGCATAAAGTATACTTTAAAAAATCAACACTTTCTGTTTATGTTTTTAATTATAATGCAATATCTGCTCCGTGTGTATATTTGGAAAACAGGTACTATGGCACCATGACCACTGCTAATATTTTCCTTTCAATCTTTTAAAAAGGTATGTATGCATAGTAGGTATATAGTTAAGCACATATAGACACATATGTGTGCACAAATGCATCTGGATGTTTGTCTATGTATTTTCTATTATGATTAACACATATTAATTGTGCAGATTAATGGGATTCACTGTCATATTTTCTGACATGCAATGTACTGTGCATTGATGTTGTCCATTCTGTGTCCTTTACCCTCTCCTGATCCCCTGGCCATAACCTGCTCTGGCCCCCTTTTCCACTCCCTAGTCATCCCTCTTTTACTTTTAGATCATCATTTTTTTCCCTTTGGTTTCTACATATGAAAAGTAATATGATGCTTTATTATTGGGCTTGTCTCATTTTGCTTAACATGAATTTCCCTACTTTCATCCATTTTCCTGCAAATTCTTTATGGCAGAATAATATTCCACTGTGTATATTTGTCATGTTTTCTTTATCTATTCATCTATTGATGGCAACATGACCTGATTCCATGTCTTGATCATTGTGAATAGTGCCATTATAAACATAGGGATGCAGGTATCTCTTCCATACATTGACTTTATTTCCTGTAGCTATGTACTGAGAAGGGGGATAGCGGGATCATATGGTGGTTCTATTTTGAGTCTTCTTAGGAACCTCAATATCTTTCCATAATGTTTGTGCTAATTTATATTCTCATCAGTAGTGTATAAGGGTCCTTTTTAATCTTCATCCTCATGAGCATTTGTCATTATTATTTTTTAGAATAGCCCTTCTAAGTGGGGTGAGATGGATATGTGTGTATTTATGTAAGAATCAATTTGTGTAAAGAGTTCATAACATTTCTGCTTAACATTTTGCATTGTTACATTTGTATTTACATGTATCAAGATATATATAAATTTATACTCAGTTTTCTTCATTTGGAATAGATGGCTCACTTTTTATTTTACAGGTCACAAAATATTCCTTGCAGTATGTGTTTTGATATTCTGAAAAACTAGACACTTTAAGTCTTTTAAAGTATTTACATTAATTGTGCTGTGATATAGTACTTAATAACATGTTATATCTGTAGAGAAGTTTTATGTGACTAGTTTCTTGATATAATAAGGATGGCCATTTATCCTTTTTTGAGGGGGGGGGTTACTGGGGATTGAACCCAGGGGCATGTAACCAGTGAACCACAAACCTGGCCCTTTTTACATTTTATTTAGAGACAGGGTCTTGCTAAGTTGCCCAGGGCCTCACTAATTTGCTGAGGCTGGCTTTGAATTTGAAATCCTCCTGCCTCAGTCTCCTGACATGCTGGGATTATAGGTGTGTTCCACAAGGAGCCTGAATTTTCAAAAAGTCAACTCTTCTTCCAGCTTCACAGCCTGTTACTTTGCTGTTGATGGGTTTGCTGTGAATAATTCTTGAATGTCTGGAGTCTGAGATTAGGTCTGATCCAGAAACCCTGAGTCCAAAGCTGTGTATCAGTTTGTGAACAGTTCAGTTTGTGAACTTTGGAACACACTCTCCAATTCAAATTCCAGTTCTGCCACTTCACCTACAAGTTCCTTGAGCTTTCCAAGTCTCTATTTTCTTACTTGTGTAATGGGGTTAATAATAGGGGCCTTATGTCACCTGGACTGTGGCGATGATTAAGTGCATTAATATATAAACAGCTCTCAGAATATACCTGACTCACAACAGATGCTGTCAACATAAAGGCTAGCTGTTATTAAAACATATTTTTTCTTTCCATTGTGCCAACTGTCTCTTTTTATGTGTCTGAACCTTAATCACTTGAGTTTATTTCTTTTTCTCCAGCAAAGGTGATTTTATTTAAGACTTTAGCTAAATATAATGAAACAAAGTTGATTTCATTCTAGAAAGGAACATGCACAGCTGTTACCTCCCTTCTGAGAGGGCTCATTTTTATCCCAGAGGTAAATGAACATTTGACTAGATAAGGGTATTTGCATTACTTTCTTTTGGGTTTTATTTGAAACTGGAAGCAATGCTGCTTATAGGTTTGGCATAGCCACGTATCCAACTATTTTGGGGGGATACTTTTTGGTATGCTTGATTTATGGTATCACCCCCAACGTGTGCTATGTTGCTGACACTTGCAGGTAAAATTCCGAAGCAGAGGCAGCTTTCCAGCATGTGTAATGCAGTATCCAACGATGTGACGTGCAACTCTCCTGCAACTGTTAAGCCATATGGTGCTTGCTTGCTGTTATTTATGGTGAAGGTGTGGATGCTTTCAGTTTTCTGAAGCACCAAGCTACATATGCAATGATGCTCCAAAGCTCTTTCCAGGGCTAAAAGGTGCCAGCTGTGTGTCTCCATCCAACATACTTAGGTTCAGCTTGTAAACAGTGAGAGAAGAATCATCACCTAAGATATAGTTTGAGTCAAGATACAGTCCATATTTACAACTGCACAGAACAGGAAAGAAATGTACTTACTTTCCTAGAAATCATTGTCATCAATTTTCCAAGAGACCGCTAGGGTATCAACAGAGCTCTTATGTTAAAGAGATGATGAAAATGATATTTGCTTATCTTTTTGTGGATGGATTTGGCTTTAAGAAAACACTTCCCAAATTCTGAGAATTGAAAATGCCAGGTTAAAAGTACATAGTTATAGCTATATTAATAATAAAAATAAGACCTGTTATAGAGCAAATGTACTGTGTACTGGGCATAGTAGCTTTAGGAGTGAGGCAGATGGACTGTGCCCAGGTACCAGCTCATGAGGGATGTGGAAACTGCCTCGTGAGAAGAGATGGAGAGAATGATGCTCATGAGCTTCTCCTCCTCAGTGAATGTCACACTGGCTGTATCTCATGGGTTGAATGCATATACATAGTCTATCAAAAACATTACTTGCCATTATGGGAAGTGATAGTATGAGGGGAATTTTCAACTTGCTTCTTCATAGGGCTGATATTGGCAGTATTGTACAAGGTGTGAGCTTGAATGCAGATCACTCAGTATAACTACAGGCAGTGGACTCCAGTGTGGTCCTGTTGTTCCTGGTCAGCTAAATACCTTTGCTGCTCCTTTTGACTGGAGTATGATTTTGCCTCCTGGGGATCTGTTGGCAATGTCTGGAGACATTTCTGAATCTTAACTAGTGTGGCATAGTACTGGCCTCTAGTGGGTAGAGACCATGGGTTTTGCTATGAATTCTATAATGGACTAGACACTCCTGCTTCCTCCTTCAACAAGTAATTATCTAATCCCAAATGTCAACAGTGTCCATATTTTTGGGGTGGGGACAAGGGGAAGGTACCAGGGATTGAACTCAGGGGCATTCAACCACTGAGCCACATCCCCAGTCCTATTTTGCATTTTGTTGAGAGACAGGGTCTCACTGAGTTGCTTAGCACTTCACTTTTGCTGAGGCTGGCTTTGAACTTGAGATCGTCCTGCCTCAGCCTCCTAAAGTGTCCATGTTAATAAGCCTGGCTCTAGGGTGAGTCAGAGGATGCAGTGTGAAGAGGATGGAATGGCCAGAAAGGCTGTCTGCTTTAGATGCAGCATTTAGCATCTCTTCTAAATAAATACTAAACAGAGCTTACAGAATATTATTTGAAGGGATGCTAATAAATTAGCCTATGATGGAAGCCCCTATATCTTGGTCTAGTCATGGATAGGCATAGTGCTAAGTGGTTTAAATGTGTCATTTCATTAACTCTGTTGAATAACCCATAAAACTGAAGGCAATATTACTATATTTCAGAAAGCAGGAGAGAAAAAAATCTAAACCTCTGCTTTTAAATGAATACCTCTTCATATTATCTAGAATTAAATAAATAACATGGCAATCACTATCTTAGAAGGTTTTTTTTTTGAAGATGAAAATAAAACCTTCTTCTGTACCCAGGAAGGGACTAGGAAACTGGTATTTTCTTAGAGGTATTTCAAAGCCATAGATTTAGAAGAATTGACAAATGGAATTATTTCAAGCCTAGTTATTATGGAGAGAATGAGCTTGTTAATCCATGCACGGAATGCTTCCTGCCATGCCACAGCACGAGAGATAATGCATTGCTATGGCAAAGAACTATAACTTTTCCACTCTGGACCCAAGTGTGTCAGGGCGCGAGGTCTGCAGAATGTAAATCCACAGAGTGTGACTTGTTAGCTGGGGTATGTGTTTCCTTACCTACATGGTTGGTTTCTTCATGTCTAACTGTAAGGTCTGGTTTTCATCCTACAGACCATTACTTTTGAAAGTAACTTAATGTCTTTTGTAAGCATATTACAGATATTAATTTATTTATGCATTATGAATATTTTATGTTATGGACAAAGAAACTCAGGTATGGGGAGGTAAATGGCCAGCGTCAAACTAGTGCTGCATCTGGATTTGAACCTAGAGTTCATGTCAGTATGATACATAATTCCTCCGTGCTACCATATGGCAGAATAGCATAGTAGAACGTGGTCTTAGGAGACAAGAATACAGTCACTGTCACTTACTTTCCAGGTATTCTGACCTCTTTATGTGATAGTCTTCTTATTTGAAAAATAGAAATTAAAAAATTATACTTTCAGAGTTATCTGAAAATATAATTGATTTTCATAACTTATGGTGGATGTGTTCTATAAAGTCACTGTGGAGACTAGATGAACAAACATTGAGCTATTACTTTGAGGGAAATAAAAGCCAGTTCTAAGGCATATGTTCCCTCTTAGGGGACCTAGAAAGTTAGGTTCCTGTGCACCTCTATAACCTTCAATCGATCAGTACATAATCTTGTTTTGTGATTTTTGCTTTAAAAAAACACCTCATATCTATTGTCGATTCACCAACATTGGACTCCTGGTCTACATATCACGCTACTTCATACCTGAATGAAGCTTACCTAACACATGTTATTTTTTCCCGAAAGGCCCAGCCCGTCCTTTCATTCTTGGGCCAACACTTTGGCAGTATGGTGGGCTGTTTTAAGCAGTAAAATCACAGCAGAGATCCCAAAGACACTTTTGAGCAGCTTTGTTCAACTTTGGCTGCAAAGGCCTATGTTGCAGCTCACATAACTTAGACACCAGGTCTTTGTTCTTCTGTGAGTGTCTGGGAATGACTGCAAAACCACCATGAGGATTGATTTTGGACTCACAAATACATTTTGATGAGTAGGCACATTTGCATAGACAGAATATGAATTCAACATTAAGGATTCTGTATACCTGAAGATCTGAAGTAAGTATATGAGAACTCAAGGTGTATGAGTATGTCACCATCCATGAGCATATTGAAAACATTCCATAAGTAGCAGCTCTTTTTGTTATTTTAAGTAAGGGTGAATCTTGTTTTGTTCTGACCTTTAAAATACATTGTAAGAACTTGGGCCTAAAATTGATTATATCTGTTTTAGGGATGAAACACTAACGTTAATATTGTGTATCAGACATATTTTTAGGATACTGCCTCAGAATACCTAGAGCTTTGGGCTGTGTTATTATGTAAGATTTAATACAACATGATTATAAGCTTAGGAGTTTTCCGACTCTTAATAATTATGCTTTACTTTTTTTTTTTTAGAAAGATACCTGGTGTCTAAGTTTGTTTTATTTTGGGTTATTCTGTTTTGATCTCCTGTAGACAGAGACAACTCTTTTCCAGAGGTAATGTGGCTACAGAAAACAGTCTTAAATATAGACTATACCCTCTAGCAACCCTCTCAAGGTGTCAACTAGGCAACAGGACTCAGAATATATTGGATTGTGGAGGGTATGCTATAGAATGAGAGAAAAGGTGAAGGGGAAGGTCAGCTGCCTACTTTTCCTGCCTGAGAGAATTCCTACTTTGTATTCCATAGTTTTAGTTAATGCTTCTTAAAGTTGGGCAAGAAGCAGGGTCACTTAGGAACTTGTTAGAGATGCAAATTTCCACCCTGACTTCTGAATCAGAAACTTTGTAGATAAGACTGAATCTCTGGTGGAACCACAGTGCCAGGTAATTCTGAAGCAGGCTGAGACCGAAAAAACATTGCTCTAGGTCTAAATTCCTGTCAAAGTCACTGAGCTCTCTTGATCACTGAGTACCTTTCGGACTACAGAATTCTGTGAGGTATGCATGCAGTAATTCTTTTGGGAAAGTTAAAACTTGCATGAATTTTTCTCAGATTGTCTGGAGTCTGATTCTTTTGTTTGAAAACAACTCCCTGTTTGGTCTCTGATAATTTCTGAAACCTTCTTATTATGTTTCAGCTTCTTATTTAATGGCCTAGACAGAGCTGCTGCTTTTTTTTTTTCTTTTTAAATTTTGATTTCATTTTCATGCAAATTCCTACAGCCTCCAGAAAGATAAAGTGTATGAATGGATTTGTCTTCCAGGTTCTAAGGCCTATGGGTTGTCAAGGTGTTCCTTTCATTTACAAAAATGTGTACAGCATTTCATGATTCTTTTCTCTTTGCCTGTTCTCCTACCAGAATTTCTTTGCTTGTTATTCAATAACTCACACTTTTCAGGATAATGGTATTGTGATTATTTTACAGATCTTCTTTTTGGTCAGATTATTCATTTATTTCACAAATGTTTATGAGATAGTGCTCTGGGTTGGGCACACAGGTAATGCTGAGCATAGCAGGTGGTCCTTGTTCTCAGGGTGCCCACCTGTCACTGGGGAGTCAGATATTAGAGAAACATTATAAAAATAGCTAGAACTTCTGTAACAGCCATGAATGAAATGCCCTGTGCCCTCAGAGAGGACTCAGTATAAATACAATCTTGTCTGTAAATGTGTCCCTATGTGTCTGACATTTGAATAGATTCTGTTGCAGATGTGTATAGATATAGTTGGAAGGGAGGAGACTTGAATATGTTTGCAGGCCTTCAAGAAGGACTAGAAGTGGGACAGGGATTCAGAAACTTAGTGGCACAGGGTGAAGCTGCTCTGGGGAGCAGATGACATTTGCATGGCTCATACATGCTGGGGATACTGACAAAAATCCAAACCAATAGTTCACACAAAGCACACGAATTTAAAATTCTTAGAGATCCTTTGATTGGAAATGAGATTGGGGGTGCTCCCCTTGGCCCTGAAGGCTGATGACCAGGAATTTTGGTCATAGCTGACACTGGTCTGTGCTATAGCTTGGATTAAGGTTGAGGGTCTCCCCAAAAGGATCATATGCTGAAACTTGTTCTCAATGCAGTGATGGGAAGATGGTGAAACCTTTAAGAGGTGGGGCTTAACACATGGTAATATGGTCATGAAGAACATGTGGTGATAGAGTGAGGCCACCCACTGAAATACATCCAGTCTGGTTTTATTTTTTAAATCTTGGTAAGATGCTGAGGGTCTCACTAAATTGCAGAGGCTGGCCTTGAACTTTTAATCTTCCTGTATCTGCTCCCTAAGTTGCTGGGATCACAGGCATGTGACACTGTGCCCTGTGTCCTCATTTCTTTATAAAGTACCTAGCCTCAGATATTTTGTGTAACATCAGAGAATGACCATTGGAAAGGAGAACATGTGGTTATAAAGTGAGGCCACCCATAGGCTTGGTCCCTTCTGCACATGGCCAGTTCCCTTTCCATTTCTCTGTCCTGCTTCAATGCACTCAAAGGGGCTGTCACCAGAGACTGAGAAGTCATATATATATTTATATATAAATATATATCTATATATATATAACATATGTATTATGATTATATATAATATATATAATCATATATAGTCTACATGATTTTGATATTTAAAAAAATATTAAAGGCCTGTCACCATGAGTAACCTGCTGGGTGGATCCAATTATTTGAGGGAAATCAGGGGTTGATTATAGGTTTGCTATTTTTTTTTCAGCTCATCAAATCAGACAGGACAGAGAAGTTTTGAGAAGCTGAGGGTTGGAAAAATCTGGACCATAGAATATAAGTGACAGATGACTCAGGACAGCCTGTTGAGGATGATAGTGGTGGAGAGAGAAGACAAGGATATTGAAGATATTTGTATCTTGTCTATGACTTGATTCTAAGTGGGATCTGTTTTTCTCTCTTTTCTTAAAAAATGTGTTTAGTTGTAGATGGGCACAATAATTTTATTTTATTTCTTTATTTTTTATGTGGTGCTGAAGATCAATCCCAGTGCTTTGCATGTGGTAGGCAGGTGCTCTACCACTGAGCTATAGCCCCAGCCTTTTTCTCCCTTTTTATTTCATGCCCTCAAAGCAGTTACCAGATTCTAAAAGTTATGGACCATAGATCCTTTCAGATCACATGGTGATGGTTAAATTTCAAGTGTACATAGAGGCTAGAACTCTCAGTTTGGTAAGTATAGATACACGTATTAGACTAGACCACTCATAGGTTATTTCTTCTTCCCCCTTACATATGAGTGTCTAAATCCATGATATAATTAGACCAGCATCTTTATTTAGCTTACTCCTGACAGTTTTTACACAGGAGGAGACAGAGCTTGAAGGAAGGCCAGACTAGTCTATTAAATTTTAATGAGCTTTCTAGACCACCATGAGGTTGAAGGAGGAGAGGTCTGTAGTGTTGTTATAGAGACCGTGGGTGCTGGAGGGAGACTCAAATGACAGAGGAGCACAGAAGTTAGCTGACTTCTCAGTACCAATTGCCTCTGGTTCCTTTAGTCACATTGTCTTCTTAAGGCAGCTTTGTGACCCCTTGGGACTTGGAAGCAAAGGTGGGAATAGATATATTCTACTTTTTAAAAAAATAGACACAATGCCTTTATTTAATTTATTTATATGTGGTGCTAAGGATTGAACTCAGTGCCTTACATGTGCTAGGCAAGCGCTCTACCACTGAGCCACAATCCCAGCCCCCATGTTCTACTTTATTGACAATATTTTGAGTTATGACATTCCTCCTATTTTAAGATTCACTTCCATTTTTAAAGCATATTTCGAAATTGGGGAGATTATTTGGAGATCTTCCCCTGTAATCTTCCATCTGATTTGAGAATACCTGTACCAGTATCTTTGAATAGCTTCTACCTGAAGCTATTTTGGAGAAGCTGTGCCTGGAAATAGCATCTTTCTTAAATTGAGCTGGAACAAGGCTCTATCAGGAATACTTGATCTTCAAAGATGTCCACCTTGTCTATTGAGGACAAGTCTGCCTCATCCATACATTAGAATATCATTTATTTAAAGTCAACCATCATGAAAAACTGATGTCTGAATACAGTCCTCTCCATAAGTTTAATAGGAAATATACTAAAATACATCTGAAGAGAAGAATATATCTTTGTTCATGGTAATTTAGTTTGTCCTTCAAGGTTCAAATACAATCTATCTGGATTGCATCTGAGATGAGTGAATTCACTAATGAAACTTGCAATGCCAATGAAGTAGCCTCTCAAAATACTTTTTTTTTAACCTTGAGTACAAAATTAAACAGTCTTTGAATAAATGTTCATATGAGACATAATTTTTAATGCCTATTTTTTTTGCACTATGCCAGTAGGAACATTCTCACAGGGATAACTTATATTTGTGTTTATTCGGTCAACAATGAATAGAATAATATTTTCTGTTGGTTTGAGATGTAATGAAATGTTTGTAGTCTCATATTTTGTTCTGTAGGATGAATCACTTGAGGACATGTCTTGAAGCCCATCCATTCATCTTTCCATTGTTTATTAAACAGAGGAAATTACTAAATATATTTAATAGAGTCTTAGAGGGCTAGCTGCCCTCTAAGTTGGTGGGGGTATTTTGCATACATGATATTTCTCCTTTTGGGGCTAGGTAACAAAGCAAGGAGAACCTGTATGGGTAGAAAGTTGAATAAGGAGGAAGATAGAGAGGGTAGTGTGATATTTTGGCTTTGAGGTGATGATGGAAAATGCAAGAACACACACCCCATGGGCATGTGGATTTCTAGCTGAGGCTCAGGAGAGAGATCTGGTCTGGTCCTATCCTTTGGGAAGGTTGAGCATGTGAATAGGATTGATGTCTAGATAAAGGGTGAGAATCTTTAGGAAAGAATGAGTCAGGGGAGAAGAGAAGAAGGGGAAGAATGTGATCAATGCAACTCTAACATTGGTAGGAATCAATAGGATGGGAGAAGGCAAAGAGGCTTGGGAAGGGAAGTGCCTGAGAGACAGCGGCTAGAGCGGTGGGAGGAAGGTAGGTATGGGTGTTCCTTAGTCTTCCTTTCAGGGTTTCTACTATTTCTCTGATGAGCTCACTGTCAAGTATTTTCTCTTGTTCAAGGAGACCGTTTTTAAGGAAAATGAGGGTAGTTTAGCAATAGGCAACTCATGGGAATCTTGATGAAAAACTTCCAGTGGAATCCTTTCTCTCTCTTATCCTTCTCTTTTTCAACTTTTTTTTTTTTTTATCGTGGAACATTGCAAACATGCACAGAAGCAATAGGATAAATAATGTCCATGAACCTATAATCTGGCCAAAACAATTACCGTGATTTTTGCATCCTTGTGGATTCTATTATTCCTATTTTTAAGTGTAGTGTCTAGCATGGGGCTGGCTCATTGGAAGAAGTCAGTCAATATTTGTGTAGTAAATACTGACCAGTTGTAAATAGATGTAGACCAACAGCATATTTAGGGATACAGAGAAAACAGAGGTATCTTGGCATCCTGGTTGGTTGGAGTAGATATAAGTCACAAGAGTTAGGTCCAAACAAGCAAGGGCTGTGGGTTCCTAAACCATTATAATAGATCTTGGGAATCTTTGTGTATTCCATTCATTCCTTGCTTCAGTGTTGAGTGAAGAACAATGGAACCAGCATAGATCAAGCTAGATTTGGATTCTTGCTTTGGCTTTTCCCTGCTGTGAAGTATTAGGTTTATTGTTCAATTTCTTGTGAACTTTGTTTTATCCCTGGGCAAAGAAAACAAAGACAAAAACACAAGCTTTTACAATTGTGTGAGAATTAAGTGACAAAAGGGATGTAAAGCACTCAGCACAGGATCTGATGCATAGTCAGAGCTCATTATGCTATCTATGTGGATGTCAATCATCTATCTAACCGTCACTATCGTTTTTTAACATCATCAGCTTATTACCAAGAAAAGTTTCATTTTATATTTTTTTTAAAGGTCCAGCCTTACTGTTCCCGCCTTCACTCAAACATGTCTACACACACCACAGTCCTGACTTTTCCACTTTTTCCTTCTCTTCACGACCAGGAATGCTGGTGGATGAACTAAGGGAGTGAACATAGCTCCGCCCCCGCCTTGCCTCTCCAGTTCCTCCCCCACCTGGCTCTCCAGCCTCCCAGCAGCGCTGCTCATTGTTCCGTGAAGGCTGACGCAAGCCCTTCTGCTTGAAGGGATCTTCCTGCTCACTTGAACTCTTTGCTGTGGAAACCTTCCCATCCTCCTGGCCTGCTTGCGTATCCTTTCCTTCATGACGTAGTTGCACACAAATGGCAAATGAGTGTAGTGGCTGCCACCTATGCTTTGTGGTACCCTTTGCCTCTGTCCTCGTCTTTGTCCTTTAAATGTAAAGCATTGGTACTCACTGATCTAGATTATGTGAGTTTTCTTAAGTTTTGTAAATGAAATGTAAATGTATATACAAGAACTTAGCAAATTTCACCCGGATACAACCAGTGGTATCTAACCTTGCAGCCTGTTTTTGGGTTGGGCTATGGTACCTAGAGGTATAGCCAATCATGCCTGGAGGTGAAGATATTTTTTGATCTGACAGCATCATTTAAATTAGTCAATTTGAAATTAGTAAAGCCGACTTCCCTCCATAATATGAGTTGTATCCAGTCAGTTGAAAGCTTTTTTTAAAAAGGTGGACTTCCCTGCAAGAAGAGGGAATTCTTTCAGCAGACTTGCCTTTAGGTTTAAACTGCGGCATCAATTTCATACCTCTTCCCTGGTCTCCACTGTGCTGTTCTACCCTGCAGGTTTTAGATTTGTTAGCTGTCAAAATTGAAGGAGTCAATTCCTTAAAATTAATCACTGGTGTCTGATGTCTCTCTAGATAGATGGGTATACATGAATGCACGTGTAGATGTACCTATACATAGAGACATATGCATGCACATATATATATATATATATATAAATAAATAAATTGTGCCCTCTATTGGTTATATTTCTTGGAAATTGAACACTAATCATGGGTTCCATCAATAAATGTTATAACACCTTGTGACACATGTGTAAGTACTACTCTATTTTTATAGGCAAAACCACAGAAATATAGAGACATTGTTTGTCTAAGCCCTCTTAGGTATTAAAAGTGAAACTAGGATTCAAACCCAGGCCTGCCTGAATCCAAGCTACTAAAAAATCCATTGTATTTCCTTTAAAACTTATTGTAAATCAGGTGTAGTGGTACACACCTATAATACCAGTGACTTTGGAGGATGAGGCAGGAGGATGGTAAATTCAAGGCCAGGCTCAGCAACTTACTGATACCCTGTCTCAAAAAAAAAAAAATTAAAAAGTGCTGGGGATATAGTTCAGTGATAAAATGCCTCTGGGATCAATCCCCAGTACAAAAATAACAACAACAACAAAAACTTATCATAAATACTATTTTGCTTTGAATTAGCTAAGTGACCTTTATGTTAAAAGAATATGAATATATATATATATATAATTCATTTAATTACATTAAAATCATACTTTTTGTCTAAAGTATCTTTTCATTTGCTCTAATGATCTGCTTTCCATTATTATAAAACAACTAACTAAATGAGGACATTTGTTGCTCTGGAATTGAAATGAACCTGTGTTAAAATTACCGTAAGGCTCTTACCCCAGGGCCTGAGGGAGAACCATTCATCTACACATCTTATATGACTTCATTTTAGGGGGCTTTCAAAATTGAATCGTATGATTGGAATGCATAAGAGTGCTGATCAGTGTCCCCATCATTGAAAGGAAAGCATTGTATTTATGTCTGGGCTTGCTTGCTTTCAGGTTGACAGCAATTTGCAACTTGCTTTTTAAGGGGTGGTGGTGGTTGGGTGCAAGTACCGTCTCAGAGTGTGCCAAGAACCCATGCACTCAGTCAGATTTGTTTTATATTCAGGGATGAAACATTCTTCCCTGTTTATTTACGATCATTAAGGGATATTTCCATAGACACATACATATTTTCCAAAGGATGATTATTGAATCAGAGTGCGGTAGATTTTTAACATTGACACTTGGGGTATTTAAATGATATCTTAAAAGCACATTGTAAAATTATTCTTAAAAATAGTTAGGAAAGCTATTACTGAAGCTCACCAGAATGTGGTCCTGCTTTCCTGATAGCCCTCTTTGTGCTTTGTGTGGGCCATGTGACTAGTTCTAGTTAATGAGTTGTGAGCCGAAGTGACATGTATCATTTCTGTAGTGGAAGATTTAATGGGAAGCATGAAACCCTGAAGGGCACTTTTTCTTCTCCATGGAAACTGATGAAGAACTATGTCAATCTGAGCCTGCAGCCAGTTGCCCATGATGGACCTGGACTATGAGGGAAGAATAAACTCGTTATAAGACTCTTCTGAAATTTAGGGCTAGGTACTGCAGCACCACCCAGCTTATTTCGCCACTATAATGGTTGCATGATTTATGTTGCAGTGCATTTTCTGCTGCTATAACAGAAAAATCAGAGACTGGGTAATTTATAAAGAAAATAAATTTGTTTCTCACAGTTCTAGAGGCTACAAAGCCCAAGATCGAAGGACTGCCTCCAGTGAGGGCCTTTGTCTTAATCTATTTTTGGTTGTTATAACAAAATACCTGAGGCTATGTACTTTATAAAGCAAAGAGGTTTATTTGGCCCTGTGAGGGTTCTCTATCCATGTCCCAACATTCTAAAGAAATACTGTGCAGGAAGAAGGGGCCCAGTGCATAGGGTTGTTACATTTTAAACAACTCTTGAGAGAACTAATTTACTCCATGAGACTGGTATTAACCTTTTTTGAGTGTGATACCCCACTCACCTAGTCACCTTCCTTCTTAAAGATTCCACTACCTCAAAAGCTGGGCGTCGTGGTGCCCTCTTGTAATTCCAGAGGCTCGGGAGGCTGAGGCAAGAGAATCACAAGTTCAAAGCCAGCCTCAGCAAAAGCTAGGTGCTAAGACCCTGTCTCTTAATAAAATACAAAATAGGACTGGGGAGGTGGCTCAGTGGTTGAGTGCCCCTGAGTTCAATTCCTGGTACAAAAAAAAAAAAAAAAAAAAGATTCCACCACTTCAGCACCACCAAACTGAGGACCGAGTTTCCAGCATAGGAACCTTAATGCATTGTAACATGGCAGAGGGTATGAGATGGAAATAGGACGAGAGAGAGACAGAGAGAGAGAGAGAGAGAGAGAGAGAGAGAGAGAGAGAGAGAGAGAGAGAGAGAGAGAGACAGAGAGAGAGAGAGAGAGAGAGAGAGAGAGAGAGAGAGAGAGAGAGGAGAGCAGGTATAAGAAAATGCTCAGATTTCTTGAAAAATTGGGAATGGAACCACCATTTGACCCAGCTATCCCTCTCCTCGGTCTATACCCAAAGGACTTACATACTATAGCATACTATAGGGACACAGGGACACAGCCACATCAATGTTTATAGCAATGTTTAAACCTCAAAGGTACATCCCCAATTACATGCCTCCTTCAGCCATACCCCAACTGCTTGCAATTACCACCCAGTTAATCCTTATCAGAAGATCAATGCAACAATTGGATTAAGACTCTCATAACCCACTGTTTCACCTCTAGACCTTCTTGCATTATTCCACACATGAGCTTTTAGGGGACACCTCACATTTAAACCATAACATCTGTAGACTTACAGTGCAAAGACTCTCCTTTAGCCTTGTCTCTCAAAGGCTTGATGCACCTATACGTCAACGCCGACCTTCATTTCTTATGTGTTCTTAAGTTTTTCAATGAACTTTTTCTCAGTGTAGCTCAGTGACAGAGAACTTGCCTAGAATGTGTGAAGCCCTAGGTTAAAATAGATTCTTGTTTCCTTTTCTTACAAAAGATAGAGTACTCTACATACATTTCTGCATCTTTTTTTCTTCTTCTTTTATTTATTCTTTTTAGTTATACATGACAGTAGAGTCAATTTTGACATGTTTATACAAACATGAGATTATATATTATTCTAATTAGGATCCCAGTCTTGTGGATGTACATGATGTTGAGATTCACATTTCTGCATCTTGCCTTTTAATCTAAATTAAATTTTGTAGATCTTTCCTGTTAATATATGAAACTTTACACTGCACAGCTGCATACCAGTACCTTGTATAAAGTGTTTTAAATTAATCATTCTCTTACTATTCGGCAGGTTATTCTTAATCTTCAGTCATTGAAAACATGATGCAATGAGGGAATTTTATATATGTGCAGGTGTATCATTGGTATAAATTTATAGAAATGAAGTTGGTGGCTCAAAAGGTATGTGCACTTGCAGTTTGGATTGGGGTGGAGATTTCTCTCCCTAACTGTATATCACTATCTGCTTCCACTAGAATATTTGAGAATGCCAGTTTGATGTCACATCAATGTTTTAAAGCATTAAAAACTTCTCTTCTGGTAACTCTGATATAGTTCTTCTTGAGGTTGTTTTTTTTTTTTTTTGCTACTGTAAATGGAATATTTTTTTGATTTTGATTTTGCTTGTGTTAGTTTGAATCTTCCAGGTACACAATCATATTTTCTGAAAATAGTGATTGTTTCCGTTATTCTGATTTAATTGACTGGTAGAATGTCAGGTGAGGGTGGTGATGGTGGGTACAATGGTTCTGTGTTAGAATTACCTTCGAAGATTTGCACTACTTCATTGTTAAGCATGATACTGGCTTAAGGGCCTGAGATATATTTTATCATATTTAGAATTCATGCAGTTGGGGGCAGGCAAATGCCTGTAATCCCAGCAGCTCAGGAGGCTGAGGCAGGAGGATCCCAAGTTCAAAGCCAGGGTCAGCAACAGTGAATCTCTAAGCAACTCATTGAGTCTTTAAATAGAATACAAAAGAGGGCTGAGGATGTGCCTCAGTGGTTGAGCACCCTGAGTTCAATTCCTGGTTACTCCCCCACCCCTCAAAAAATTTATATGGATTTTTATCTATTGTTTTTTATATTGTTATTGTTTTTCATATTGTAAATGTCTTTTCATTAAGTGTTTTTTAAGCAAGTATTATTTTAATGTGCTGCTGGGTTCTTTTTCCAAATAGCTTATGAATATTTTTATTTTGCTGATAATGTGAGTTTAGTATGTAGTATGTATGTGTAGATACATAAAACCAATAGTTACTTCATGGAAATAATTTGGAAGAGTTTCTTCTTTTTCCTACCTTCTTCTACTCTTTGAATGTATTTAGATATACTCATTTTAAGGATTTATTAAATTCTCCCACAAATTCATCTTTTTGTTTGGGGGGGGGAAGAAGCAGATATAGCAATTGGACACCTTTACATGATTATTTAAACAGAATTTATTTGGGGAGGGTAATTGATCTCTATATTTTTAGTATCTTTTAATTTTGGTAACTTGTTTTGCTAGAAAACTTTTAGTTTCAGCTATTTTTCAACCTTACTTGGATAAAATTGAAGAAAATCATCTTTTTAAAAATGGTTTTATTATCATATTACAGTTATATGTCATCCTGGGGTTCATTTTTTGCATAATCCTATGTGCATGGAAGGTAATTCGCTCCTCTACAGTCCCAGTACTTCCTCGTTCTCTCTCCTGTCTTCCGTTTCCTTCCCTTTACTCTACTGGTCTTCCTTGTATTTATTGATTGATTTTTAAATTGGAGCTTTATAGATGTACATAAATGTGGACTTCACTGTGGGATATTTGGTATGCACATAGCGTAATTTGGCCAAGTTCCTTTGGCAGTCCTCCCCTCTCCCATCCCTCTTCCTTCTTCCTCCACCCTCTTCCTCTACTCCACTGATCTCTCTGCTCTTTTCATGGGACACCTCCCCATCTTATTTTGCTCAGTTTATGCATATGAGAGAAAATATTTGACCTTCAATTTTCTAAATCTGGTTTATTTTATGCAGCATGATGTTCTCCTGTTCCGACCATTTACTAGCAAATATCGTTTCCTTCACAAAGAGTAAAACTTCTTTTGGTAATATACACATTTTCTTGATCCATTCATCTATTGATGGCATCTGGACTGGTTCCATAGCTCGGCTGTTGTGAATTGTGCTGCTCTACACATTGACGTGGCTGTATTCCTATAGAATGCTTATTTTAGCTCTTTTGAATAAATACCAAGGAGTGGGACAGCTGGGTCATATGGTGGTTCCATTCCTAGCCTTTTGAGGTATCTGCTTTCCAGGGTGGTTGTAGTAATTCGCAGCCCCACCAATAATGTATGAGTGTACCTTTTCCCCCCACATTCTTGCCAGCATTTATTTCTTTTTGTGTTCTTGATGATTATCATTCTAACTGGAGATGAAAACTCAATGGGGTTTGGATCTGCATTTCCCTGATTGCTAGGGATGTTAAACATTTTTTCATATTTGTGTTGTCTATCTATGTTTCTTCTTTTGAGAAATATCTGTTTTGTTCTTTTGCTCTCTTATTTATTGAATTATTATTTGATGTTAAGTGTTTTGAATCCTTTATATATTCTGGATATTCATCCCCTGTTGGAGGAGTAGCTGGCAAAAATTTTCTTCCATTCTGAAGGGTCTCTCTTCACTCTTTTCTCCTTACAGCTTTTGCCGTGCAGAAAAAGCTTTTAAATTTGATGCTGTCCCACTTATTGGTTCTTGTTTATATTTCTGAAGCTTTAGGGAAAAATCAGCTTTTTATGATTTAAAAATTCTGTTTATGAGGCAATATCCCCTTTATTATTACTTATTTTGCATGTTTTATGGAATTTTATCTTGTCCTTTTAGGCTAACTAGTGCTTTATTTTACTGTGTCTTCAAAAAATGACCTTTTTGAATTTGGGGTGATGTTTATCTCATTAATTCTGCTTTTTATGCTTTTCCTCCTTCTGTTTTTCTGCATATTTTTGAAAGTTTTTTTTGAGGCAGTTATTAGGATATCATTTTTTATTTGCTGTTTTTAATCCTAAAAGCATTTAAGACTGAATTTTCCTCTGTACTGCTTAAGTGTGTTCTTTTACCTTTAAAATGAAACTCTGTACAGTTAGCTTGCATTTCTTCTTTTACAAAGAGCTTTTAAAGGGCAATTTATTTCATTTTTAAGTAAAAGGGAAATTCCTATGCTATTAATTTTTAATTTTACTATGTTGTGAGGAAATATTGTTTGTTCTATTTCTGCCTTTCAAAATTTGATATGATGTCCTCTGTGGTTTACTAAACAGTTTGTATTTTTTTTTTTTTTGTACTTGGGGTTGAACCCAGGAGTGCTTAGCCACTGAGCCACATCCTCAGCCCATTTTTATTTTTTTATTTAGAGGCAGGGTCTTGCTGACTTGCTTAGGGACTTGCTAAGATGATGAGGCTCTCTTTGAAATCCTGATTCCTCTGCCTCAGCCTCCCAAGCCTCTGGGAAGCACAGTCAGTTTTAATATTTATCACATTAGAATTTGAAATGAAGGCATATTTGTAGTTTCCAGGATTTAGCATTAGATATTTATGAAATATTTCTGGTTTATTAATTGTTCTTCTTCTCTGAATACCTGATGTGTCACTGACAGTACTTCATTAAATTCCACGTATAGTGTGTGTTTTGCCTGTTGATTCTTATAGTATATCACCTTTCTTTTATGAATGGTGCTACTATGCTTTGTAGTTCATAGATATCCCTAATTGGTATAAATTCTATTATAAATTGTTCCTTTTTACATTATAACTTAGTCATATTTTTATGATTGTTCATACCTTTGAATTATATTTCTTTTTTTTTTTGAGGTAATGTGTTACGTCCAATCTTTTTTTTTTTTTTTATTGGTTGTTCAATACCTTACAAAGCTCTTGACATATCATATTTCAAACATTAGTTTCAAGTGAGTTATGAACTCCCATTTTTACCCCAAATACAGATTGCAGAATCACATTGGTTACACATTCACATTTTTACATAATGCCATACTAGTGACTGTTGTATTCTGCTACCTTTTCTATCCTCTACTATCCCCCTCCCCCCCCATCTTCTCTTTCTATCCCATCTACTGTAATTCATTTCTCTCCTTATTTTTTCTTCCAAATCCCCTCACAACCTCTTTTATGTAGTTTTTTATAACAATGAGGGTTATATTTCTTTTTTAATGTTCATTTTTTAGTTGTAGTTGGACACAATACTTTTATTTAATTTTTTGAAAATTTTATGTGTTGCTGAGGATCGAATCCAGGGCTCCACATGTGCTAGGCGAGTGCTTTACCACTGAGCCCCAGCCCCAGCCCCAGCCCCAGCCCCTGGATTATGTTTCAATAGTAAAACCAGGTATTGGCTTTTTTTTCCCCTTTCTTTTTTTCTTTGGATTTGTCTGGTATATGTTTGCCTATATTTTACTTTTTAACTTGTATTACTTTTTGACTGGTCAGGTAGTGCTTGTGTCTGTTGGATTAAGACTGTTTTCTTTAGTCTCTGTAATCAGTTTCCACCTCCTAATCCCATGATTCATTGGAAAAAGATCTTAAAGTCTATAGAGTGTCCTCCTACAACTCTTGTCATTGCTACCTGTTTCAGTCAGCTTTTCTGCTACTGTGACCAAAAGCCCTGACAAGAACAGACATGAATTCACCCAACGTGAGAAGCCGAGGTTTCGTTGTTCTAAAGCGGTAACCAAGAAAATGGAATCTATGTTAGAAGCGAGTGTGGGGTCTCCAGAACACACACACACACACACACACACACACACACACACACTATATGGAAGGAATTTCATAGAAACCAGGTACTGAGAAGTTTTTTGTGGTTAAGATTACAGATCTTTTTCTCCTTAAATTTGCCTTGTAAATTGTTTCATGGAAACTATGGGGAACACTCAGTTCTGTGCTGGGACTTCAGAAGGTTCCTTGATGCTGCCACAGTCAGAATGCTTGCAACAGCAACTTTTTTTCTCTTCGTGAAAATCCTGTCAATTTAAATATTAGTATCCATAACGATATTCTCATTTTGACATATTAATGTCAGTGGTGTATTAATTTTTGGTGTTTTCATCTTTTTGTCATTTAATTAATTGTTCCTCCCTAATTTAATTAAATGGGTACTGTCATAAGACTAATTATATCATATCTCTGAGTGATTTGATCTGTGAAATGACTTTAAAATGTGTTGTACTTGCTTTGTTTTGCCTGAGGGGAAAATCATGATAGGAAAGGATACATGAATATCTCAGCAAATATAAATTATACCAAGAGTGCTCCCAGAATCAACTTAATTAGTTGGTGAAGATTAGTTTCTGAAAGGAGATTTATTTTTTAAAGAACTATTGAGGGAATGGAAGTTACAGAATATAAACATTGAGTGTTTGGGAGTTTATTAATGTTGCTAACTAAGCTAATTTGGATGCTTGACACTTTGAACCCCCCAATCCCCTCTGAAATGTTTTGTTCTGATTATACGAAAGTTTCAACTGGCTGTCAGTGGAAAATGGATATATTATTTATTTCAATTTTAATTTGAAATTTGACTTATATTTTCAAACATATACAGATATCTATACATGCATGCACCTATACCTATGCAATGTTAGAGCATATTTTTGAAAACAGGAATGAGTTAGGGAATTGTCCAGTCCCTACGGTTTGACCATGACAAAATGACTGTGTGGCTTAAAACCTACACCATTATGGGCAGTTTTCTTGACTTATCAAAACCTTAAATTCTGAGCTGGGTGTGCTAACACGTACCTGTAAACCCAGTGGCTTGGGAGGCTGAGGCAGGAGGATCACAAGTGTGAGGCTAGCTTAAGCAACTTAGCAAGGCCTTCAGCAACTTAGTAAGTCCCTGTTTCAAAATAAAAAACAAAAAGGGTTGAGGATGTGGTTCAGTGGTAGAGCACCTCTGAGTTCAATCCTTCGTACCAAAAAAATAAAAACTCCTAATTCTTACCTACGGGTTGCAATTATACTACCAACTTTACACAGTTGCTCTGAGGACTAAAATAAATAAGTTATGTAAACACATACAATATAGTACCTAATATAAAGGCTATGTCTTATAAAGGAACAGTGTTGTTATTAGTATTTTCACTATTATTAATAAAGCAGATTTTTAAAGAAAAAAGGAAAAAACCCACCCTTAATTCATTTTCTTAACAAAAGTGCCTGTTTCTTTCATCTCAAATCACTTGAGTATTTATGAATTCATATTTTAGAATTTAATTTTGAAATTTATAAGGTACTTTGTTTTTGAAAGTATTTGAGATGGTTCTTATGGTTGATTACTGCTAACTGTTAAGTGAAAAAAGCAAGACACAATTTTAAAAAAAATTTTTCTTGTCTCCATTTGGTCATTTTAAATGGCTGTATAATATTACCTTACAGATTGACATACCATAATTTGCTTAATTATTCTTTTTTTTAAGAAATATTCTTAGTTGTAGATGGATGCAATATCTTTATTTATATATTTTTATGTGGTGCTGAGGATCAAATCCAATGTCTCCTACATGTAAGGCAAGCATTCTACCACTGAGCTATAACCCCAGCCCTGCTTAATTATTCTTTATGGGTGGGTATTTATCATGTCTTGTTTATATATCAAGAAGGAAATGCTGGAGAAATGCCTTTATGTTTCTTTTTCTTATGATAATCTATATCCTTTGAGAAAATTTGTTGAGAGAAAGCACTCCTTCAAAGGCATAATACTTTTTTCTTAATTTTTTTTTTTTGTTGTAGAGGGACAAAAATACTTTCATTTTATTTATTTATTTTTATGTGGTGCTAAGAATCAAACCCAGTGTCTCACATGTACTAGGCAAGTGCTCTACCACTGAGCTACAACCCCAGCCCTGCTTTTTGGTTTGATAGTGGATTTATCTGTGCTAGTTCTCACTTATAAAACAATGCTAGTAACAGGACAGTAGTAAAAGCAACAGGAATTCTATGCAAAACAGCATCCCTGTTGAACGAGTCTTTCTCAATCTTCCTAGTTCTTGACAACAGTCTGCACCTTCTTTCTGCTAAAGAAGAAGCAGGCCTGTGTGGCGGCCCTTGGGTGTCAGTCCCATTCAATTGGACATGATTGAGTCAACCTGTCAGCCTGACATCCAAGCCAAGCCAACCAGAGTTCTTCCCTGGGAATCTAGACTCAAAACAAAGGGAGAGACCCAGTGTCTCCTGTGGGCCTATAGAATGCATTCCAGGGATTGGAGAAGCAGAAAGAGTGAGGAAGAAAAAAATGGAAGCAGGTGCATATAAGATGTGACTTGAAAAATTATGGGATGTTGGAATACTTTCCAGGTGGTGTTCTGCTTTTTTTTTTTTTTTTTGGTACTGGGGCTTGAACCCAGAGGGCCTTAATCACTGAGCTACATCCCCAGCCCATTTTTAATATTTTATTTAGAAACTGGGTCTCGCTAAATTGCTAAGGACCTTGCTAAGTTGCTGAGGCTGGCTTTGAACTTCTGAACCACGGGGATTAAAAGTGTGCACCACAGTGCCAAGCTTCCACTTTTGTCTTGAGGCCCCTATAATACTTCCGTGACTTTAGTTAACTTGGGTTCTTTCCTGCTATTTGTGAACAAGAGCCCTAATTGATTCTCTGGCAGCGTGTGGTACTGGTGTCATACGCAGGTCAAGTGAGAAACTTCAGAGTTGGTGTATGTCTATCCAAAATCCAAACTGCATTATCCTTTGACCAAAGCCCAACTGCTATGTAAGAGGGTAACAAATGACATTTTATGCCTCACTTAGTGTGTATCAGATCTTTTCAAGAAGGTGTTTCTTTGGGCCATCTTCATCCCCTGGGGCCATTTCTACAGATGAGGCGCTCATAGGCAGAGAGGTGGAAGAACTTTTCCAAAGTTGTACAGAAATCAAAGGGGCAGAGCTTTAAGGGCGGAGGGGGCTTGTGGTGATTCCAGGGATTTCTAGCGTTCTTTTGCATTTGAGTTTTGGAGGTCTTGAGGATTTTATTTTGTCTGGAGTTCTTGCTGACCTGGTTTCAGAATTCCAGTTCTGCTCCAACTTTGCTTCCCTCCTCTTGAGTCTTTGTGATCATCAAACTGAAAGTTGAAAGACCCTTTCCTTATCATGGATGGAGTTCTTCTTTTGAAAGAATATTATTATAGGGCTGGGGTTGTGGCTCAGTGGTAGAACCCTTGCCTAGCATGTGTGAGGCACTGGGTTCAATCCTCAGCACCATGTAAAAAATAAACAAATAAAGTCATATTGTTCATCTACAACTCAAAATATTTAAAAACAATATTATTGTAAGATTTTGTACCACTCTATTTTTCTCTGCTTCCAAAACTTCATAGTTTTTTTTCCTAAGTTGTTTTTTATTATTGTTTTTATTTTTATTTTTTGGTAGCAGGGATTGAACCCAGGGGCACTTAACCACTGAGCTACATCCCCAGCCCTTTTATTTTTTGAGATAGAGTCTTGCCAAGCTGCTTAGGGCCGCTCTAAGTTGTTGAGGTTGGCCCCTAACTTGAGATCCTCCTGCCTCAGCCTCCAGAGTCACTGGGATTAAAAGCATATGCCACCAAGTTTAGTTGTTGAATATATTTTTAACTGATATATAAACATATGAAAACTGTACATATTATGGGGTACCATGTGATGTTTTGATATACTTATGCATTGTGTCATGTTTAAATTTACCTGTCTCTTCAAACATTTATCATTTCTTCAGATAAAATCTTCTAAAATCTTTTCTTTTAGCTTGTTGAAGTATATAGTAAATTATAATTTTTTTTTCATCTCAGGCCATAATAGACTTTATCTTCTACAAATAACTGTACTGTTTAAATACAAATGAGGATTTTGAGGAAAACATTATTTAATGATATAAATAGAAAACCATTAGTACTTGGCCATTCATTGTAAACTCATGGAGGGACTGACCAGTGGATAAGCTTTGGGAAACATTGGCCCATCTATAGAGTTCATCCCATCCCCAGATTTACTTTGGTATAATTAACAAGTAAAATTTGTATACAGCATGATGCTTTAATATACATATACATTGTGAAGTGATTACTATAATCAGGCTAATTTGTCTTTTTATGTCTGAGTTCTGTCTTTGTAATTGGTGCATCATGATTATGCACAATAGTGGGATTCATTATGCCATATCTGTGTATGCACATAAAATAATTTGATCAAACTTATTCTTCAGTACCTTCCCTTTCCCTCTCCTCCTCCCTCCCCTGATCTGCTTGCTTTTTTCTACTGACCCTCTTCTATTATTGCTATTAATTAGTGCATTATAATCATTTATAAAAGGAAGATTCACTGTGATATATTTGTGCATGGACACAGTCTAATTTGGTAGATTTTTTCCCCCAGCAATTTCTCATGCTCTTATATCTTCTTTACTTAGAGAAATAAAAGTTTTACACACACACACACACACACACACACACACACGGTATATATAACATGATGGTTTGAAATATCTATACATTACAGAATGTAAACCAAAGTAATTAATATATGTATTACCCAAAACGAACTTTTTTAAATTTAATTTTTTATTCTAATTTATTATCTATGACAGCAGAATGCATTACAATTCGTATTACACATATAGAGCACATTGTTTCATACCTCTGGTAGTAGACAGAATGTATCCACACCATTCGTGTCTTCATACATGTACTTAGGGGAATGATGCCCATCTCATTCCACCATCATATGTGTGTGAACATTTAAAATCTACTCAGTAGTTTTCAAGTAATGAATTCATTATTATTAACTGTCGTCACCATTTATACAATAGATCTTTAGAACACATTCCTCCAATACACCTGAAATTTGGTGTCCTTTTACTGACCTCTCTCCATTCCCTACCCCCTGGGTGCCTGGTCACTGTCTCCTACTCTACACTTCCCAAAATCCGTTGCTTAGACTCCCTATTTAAATGAGCTCTTAGCATTTTTGTCTTTTTGTCTCTGGCTTATTTCACTTTCCATGATGTTCTCCAGGTTCATGCATGTTGTTGAAATGGAATGATTTTCTTCTTTTCTGGGTTGAATAAAATTTCATTATGTATCTGTGTGTTGAATGCACGTGTGTGTATAGGTGTGTGCATTAGCAAACATATGCATTCTACATTTTCATTATCTTCACTACTGTGAATGACACTGAAGTGAATGTGGGAATATATGTATCATGTCAGGATATGGATTTGAATTCCTATGGGTGTTCTAGTCAGATTTTTCACTCCTGTGACCAAAATACCTGAAAAGAACAAGGTAGAAGAGGAAAAGTTTATTTGGGGCTCATGGTTTCAGAGGTCTCAGTTGGTAGATGAGTGACTCCTTTGCTCTGGGCCCAAGGTGAGGCAGAACATCATGGCGGAAGAGTATGGTGAAGGAAAGCAGCTCAGGACATGGTCATCAGGAAGCAGAGAGCTCCACTCACCAAGAACAAAAGGCATGCCCCCAGTGACCCACGACCTTCTCCAGCCACTCCCTACTTGCCTATGGTTACAACCTAGTTAATCCATACCAGTAGATTAATGCACTGATAGGGTTAAGTCTCTTATAACCCAAACATTTTACCTCTGAACTTTCTTGTGTTTCCTCACACATGAACTTTTGTGGGGCACCTCATATCTAAAGTGTAACAGAATATATCCCCAGAATTACAACTGTTGGATCATAAAGTAGCTCCATCTTTAATTTTTTGAGGAACATCCTTTTCCATAGTGGCTATACTAATTCACATTCCTCTCCTTTCTTCACCAACATGTTTTGTCTCTCTTCTTTTATTTTTTTAGTAATAATCAGAAGAGCAGGTGGTATCATGTTATTTTGATTTTCATACCCTGATAATTAATGATATTGAGAATCTCTTCATATACTTGTGGGCTGTTTGCTTCTTGGGAACATGTCTATTCCATTCCATTGTCCATTTTTTTTTCTACCAACCAGGATACTTTATTTATTTTTTCTCTTTATGTGATTTCCTTGTGTATTCTGAACACTAATCCTCTGTCTTGATTTTGAAAATACTTTCTTACATTTTGTAGGTTACCTTGTTATTCCGTTCCCTTCTTCCTTTACTGTGCAGAACCTTTAGTTTGAAGCAGTTCCGCTGGTTTCATTATGCTTTACTGCCTGAGTTTCTGGAGTCCTGTTCATTAAATCTTTCCTAAGAAAAATGTCAGGGAGTTTCCCCCTGATAGGGTTTGGATGTGAGGTGTCCCTCAAAAGCTCAAGTGTGAGACAACACAGGGAGGTTCAGAGGAGAAATGATTGGGTTGTGAGTGTCTTAACCCAATCAGTGAATTAATCCCCTGATAGGGATTAACTGAGTGGTAACTAAAGTGGTGGGTGTGGCTGGAGGAGCTGGGAATTGGGGGGTGGCTATGGGCTGTGTATTTTGTATCTGGAGAGTGGAGTCTTTCTGCTTCTTGATCACCATGTGAGCTGCTTCCCTATGCCACCCTTTCCACCAGGGCATTCAGCCTTATCTCGAGCCTGAGAAATGGAGCTGGCCTTCTATGGACTAAGACCTCTGAAACTGTGAGCCCTCAAATAAACCTTCTGTCCTTTACAATTGTGCTGTTCAGGTCTTTTAGTCATAGCAGCAAAAAGTTGACTAATACACCCCCCCTATATTTTTTCGTAGGGATTTTATGGTTTCAAGTCTGACTATTAATTTTTTTATCCTATTTAGATTTGATTTTTGTGTTTGATGCAAGATAAGGATTCAATTTCTTTTTCCCTTTGCATTTGGAAATATGCCTTTTCCAAATCCACTGATTAAAGAGACTGTCTTTTACCCATAGTGTCTTCCTGGTGTCTTTGTGAAAATTGGCTACCTGTATGTGTGGGTTTTATTCCTGGGATCTCTACTATTTTCCATTTGTCTGTGTTTCTATTTTTTTGCCGGTACCATATTGTTTTGTTTACTTTAGTTTATAAAAATTATTTATTTATTCTAATTTGTTATATATGATGGCAGAATGCAATTCATTTCATATTACGCATAAGAGCACAATTTTTCAAATCACTGGTTGTAAACAAAGTATTTTCACACCATTCATGTCTTCTTACATGTACTTAGGGTAATGATGACTAACTCATTCCATGGTCTTTCTACCCCCTTGTACCCCCTCTTCCCCTGTCCCTTTGTCCTATCTAAAGATCCTCCATTCCTCCCATGCTCCCCACCCATGGCCATTATGAGTCAGAATCCTCATATTATCAAAGAAAACATTTGGCTTTTGGCTTTTGGGGGTTGGCTTACTTGACTTAGCATTATACTTTCCAACTTCTTCCATTTATCTTCAAATGACATGATTTTATTCTCTTTTAATGCTGAGTAATATTCCATTGTGTATATATTACCAACGTTTCCTTATCCATTGATCTACTGAAGGGCATATGGGTTGGTTCCACAATTTAGCTATTGTGAATTGTGCTGCTATAAAAATTAATGTGGCTGCATCACTACAATATGCTGTTTTTAAATCCTGGGTATAAACCGCTGAGTGGGATACCTGGGTCAAATGGTGGTTTCATTCCCAGATTTCTAAGGATTCTCCATACTGCTCTCCATGTTGACTGTACCAATTTGCAGTCCCACCAGCAATGTATGAGTGTGCCTTTTTCCCCCACATTCTTGCCAACACGTACTGTTGTTTGTATTCTTGATAGCTGCCATTCTCACGGGAGTGAGATGAAATCTTAGAGTAGTTTTGATTTGCATTTCTCTGATTGCTAGAGATGTTGAACATTTTTTTTTATATATTTGTTGATTGACTGTATATTATCTTCCAAGATAATATACAGTCAATATACTTGTGTTCAAGTCCTTGGCCCATTTATTGATTGGGTTATTTGTTTTTTTTCATGTTAAGGTTTTTGAGTGGTCTATATATCCTAGAAATTAGTGCTCTTTCTGATGTGCTTGTGGTAAAGATTTGCTCCCATTCTGTAGGTCCTCTATTCACCTCACTGATTGTTTCTTTTGCTGAGAAGAAGCTTTTTAGTTTGAATCCATCCCATTTCTTGATTCTTGGTTTTAATTCTTGTGCTATAGGAGTCTTTTTAAGGAATTTGGGGCCAATTCCAACATGATGGAGATTGGGACCTACTTTTTCTTCTGTTAGGTGCAAGGTCTCTGGTTTAGTTCCTGGCTCCTTGATCCCTCTTTGAGTTAAGTTTTGTGCATGGTGAGAGATAGAGGTTTAATTTCATTTTGTTACATGTGCATTTCCAGTTTTCCCAGCACTATTTGTTGAAGTGGCTATCCTTTCTCCAATATATGTTTTTGGTGCCTTTGTCTAATATGAGATAACTGTAATTATGTGGGTTGATTTCTGTGTCCTCTATTCTGTACCATTGGTCTACAAGTATATTTTGGTGCCAATACCATGCTGTTTTTGTTACCATTGCTCTGTAGTATAAGGTCTGGAATAGTAATGCCACAAACTCATTCTTTTTGCTAAGGATTGATTTAGCTATTCTGGGTCTCTTATTTTTCCAGTTGAATTTCATGATTGCTTTTTCTATTTCTATGAGGAATGTCATTGGGATTTTGATTTTTGGATAGGATTGAATCTGTATAGTGCTTTTGGTAGTATGGTCATTTTGACAATACTAATTCTGCCTATCTGATAGCAAGGTAAATCTTTCCATCTTCTAAGGTCTTCTTTAACTTCTTTCTTTAGCATTCTGTAGTTTTTGATGTAGAGGTCTTTTACCTCTTTCGTTAAGTTGATAAAAATATGGAATGCTTCAGGAATTTGAGTGTCATCCTTGCCCAGGGGCCATGCTAATCTTCTCTGCACCATTCCGATTTTAGTATATGTGCTGCTGAAGCAAGCACTACTGTAGTTTTATATTATACTTCATATTACCTTTGAAATCAGGCAGGGTGATGCCTTCATTTTTTTTTTTTGATATTTGGAGTTTTTCATGTTTCCCTGCAAATTTTAGTATTTTTCTATTTATGAGAAAAATGTTATTGGAATTTTTACAAAGAGTTCATTAAACATCATTGTTAGTGATGTCCATGTTTTAACAGTATAAATTCTTGCAATCCATGAATATAGGCTACCTTTCCATTTTTGTTTGTGCCTTCAATTTCTGTCATCAATGTGTCTTAATTTTCATCTTCTGCCTCCTTGACTGAATTTCTAAGTGTTATTATTTTTAATTCTATTGTAAATGGGATGGTTTTATTAATTTATTTCCTATATTGTTATCAGTCTATATAATAAATGATTATGTGTTGATTTAATTATTTGTAACTTGGCTGAATTTGTTTATTAGTTCCACCAGTATTTTTTATGGAATCTTTAAGGGGTTTTCTAAATAAGATCCTGTTATCTGCAAACAAAGAGTCTTAACTTTCCCTTTCTAATTCGAAGGCCTTTCATTTATTTTTCTTGTCTACTTTTTCTGGCTAGGACTTCCATTACTATATAGAATACAAATTGAGAATGGGAATTTTTGATTTAAACTTGACATCAGAGGAAAATTGTTTAGCTTTCCTTATTGGCTGTGATGTTAGCTGTGGGCTTGTCGTACAATGCCCTATGTTGAGGTACATTCCTCCTATACCTCTTTGTTGAAAGGGTGCTGATTTGTCAGATATTTTACTTCCATGTGTTGAGATGAATATATGATTTTGTCCTTCATTCTGTTAATGTGTTCTATCTCATTTGCTGAGTCATATAGGTTCACTATGAATGCCAGGGATCAGTCCAAGTTAACTATGAGTCATGATTCCTTCAATGTGCTGTTGAATTTAGTTTGCTAGTGTTTATCAGGGATATTGGCCTATAGTTTTCTTTTTCTGAAGGACATATTTTTTTTTTCATTTTGGTATAGACCAATGCTGACCTCATAAAATAAATTTAGAAGGGCTCCCTTCTCTTCAACTTTATGGAGGAGTGTGAGGACTGGTGTTAATTCTTGAACTACTTAGTGGCACTCACCCATGCAGCCATCTGGCCCTGGACTTGGTCTTTTCTTTGTTGGGACATTCTGTTTATAGTTCAGTTACCTTACTCGCCAGTCAGCTGTAGAGATTTTATATTTTCAGTTTTGGTAAGTTTTATGTTTCTGGGGATTTGTCCATTTTTTTAAGGGGTTATCAAAATGTGGGATATAAACTTGTTCATAGTAGTTTCTTCAGATCCTTTGCATTTCTGTGGTATCAGTTGTAGTCTCTCCTCTTTCATGGCTGATTTTTACTTAGTTCTTCCTTTTTTTTCATTAATTTGGCTAAAGATTTGTCATTTTTTTTAAAAAAACAAAATTCTAACTTTCATTATCTTTTCTGTGTTTTTTACAGTCTGTTTCATTTATTTCTATTCTGATCTTTGTTAGTTCTCTTTTTTATATTTTTGAGCTTAGTTTGTAGTCACATAATCAGGCAGCCCTAGAAGGTCTGTGGATCTGTTGAGGGATGTGTCCACCCAAGGTGGCCTCACAGAGAGTGAACCCAGGGGTGTGGGAACTTCTCCTTCCCTTTGTTTTACTGCTGAGGCTTCCCCTGGCCAAACACAATGGGAAGCCAGAGCCTTGGATTCCACTGATATAATAGAGCTGGGTCAGCCTTTCATGGACAGAGAGCAGGGTTGAGGAAAGAGTGTGTGGAGTAGAAAACAGAGTAACATCTGGCACAGCGCTTTGCCAGTGTTTTCAAATTTTTATATGCCTTGGTTAAGCAGGGCCTGTTTTTGGTACCAGGAAATATTTGAGGACATATATATTTATATATTTTATCCTTTAATTTCAGGATCAATGAAACCATGAGAGAGGTCCCCCCCATTTCTTTTGAAATAATTATTTACATTAACCTTTTTCTCCCCGAAGTTCTTGCTTCAAAGTCTTGAATGTTGCTGGACACAGTGGTGCATGGCTGTAATCCCACCAGTTTTGGAGGCTAAAGCGTGAGGAGCACAAGTTCAAAGCCAGCCTCAGCAACTTAAAGAAGTTCTAGTAACTTATCAAGATCCTGCTCTTAGAAAAAAAAATAGGGCTGGGGATGTTGCTCAGTGGTTAGGCACCCCTGGATTCAGTCCTCTTTTGATTTGGCTTATGGAATATGCATATGTCTATTTGCAAATATATGTATATATATACATGAATTTATATATGTATATGGAAATCTCTTTATTGATCTACCTGTAACAGTGATTAAGACTCAGAAAAGGCTGATATTCAACATGAGGAGAAAGATTAGTAGTCATATATATCAAGAAAAGATTTGAAGAGTATAATGCTATATTGAGTACAAAGAATGATGCTAATAGATGGCTCATTTGAAGGAGCACACACACACACACACACACACACACACACACACACACACACCCATAATTCTAATGGTCTCTTCCAAGGAGAAGCAAGTTAATTTCAATTAATAATTTTTAGTAACATTTGTACCAGAGGTCATCAGACTCTGCCAGTTACTTTCAGTGCTTATGTAGCATTACCAATGTAAATTGTTGTTTAAACTTTGGGAGATAGGGAATAGCAGAAATGTTTTAGGAAGGCACTCTGTGGGAATTGCCTCTAACTGTGCTCCTGCAGTCCACAGTACTGAGCTGTGGGAATGCGTTTGACTCTGCAGAGTCCATCTCCCAACCCTGTCTCCAGGTTTTAGTAAGTGCAGGAACAGTTTGCTGTCATCTCCTTCCCTGGACTGAAGACTGAATCCTTCAATGCTACAAAGGCAAGCCGAGTTCCTTAAAATGTTCCTAGGACTTTTGATTTCAAACTGTAATCAGAAAACTAATTCCAAGTACAGATTTTTGTCACTCATAGCTGTGAGCTGACATTGAACTGGCTATATTTTAGACTTTTAAAAGCTGATTAAATTCATGTTAACTCAGGTCTTTCTACTCCCTTGTTGCTGTTCAAATGTCAGTGTATAATCAGAAATCCGTCAGCACACCTCTCTGGTTTCTGGGAAAAGGGTCTATTCTCTCACCACAGTGACCATTGGTTGATTTTCATGAACCTCCTAGATTTCTACTGATGAAAATTTAAGTAGCTTAAATCTTTTCTACAAATTACCAGGTCATTTAAAAATAAATTGGGCTCATTTTAATCTAATTCCTAATGCACAACTGCCTGGGGAGTTATTTTCAGCTCCGTTTGTTGCAGTTTGCAATTATCATGCTCCTTTTAGAGAAAAGGAAAAGTAGCAGGACTATATTTCATGAGAATTACCAATGATCTTTCAGAGCAACTCATATTTAAGCCGAGTAATGGGAGAAATGAAGGACAGAATGGGTAATGATGCCGACTCAAGAAGGTCTAGCAAAAAGTAGAAATAAACGGTGAAGGGATACTGTTTCAGTGCTGACATTTACCTTGCTCGAAGGTAAAAAGATCCCAGGTCTGCAAATCATGACATTTAGTGTAAATAATTGAGGGGACTTGATGATATTCTAAGCCTGCTGGGACTTTGATTCCATGAGTCCGAAGCTGCCAGCACAATTTTCCTTGGACTCTTTGTGATTTCAAGAGGACAGGACTTGTGTGCTTCATTTCTGAAATGAACAAGGTAATTCAGCCATTGATTAAACCAGAGAGAATTGCTTTGACTCCCCAGTCTCAGATTACCAATTCAGAATTGATTTCTTACTCTTCCAAGTTCTGTACCATAGAACAGTGGAGGAATTACAGGAATCATTTCCCCCAGCTCGGATGGAAATATCTGTCTCTGATACCCTGCCCAGCGTTGTCAGAGTCAGTGGTGTAGAAACACCTGCAAGGTGTAAATCAAAGATTGTAGAAACTCGGAGGAAGGAAGAATGGTGTTCCATTTGGAAGGGGAAGGTGGAATACTCTGAGAATCTTCATGACATTCGTGACTGTTGACAACACATCATTCAGCTTTCTATCGCTGCAGAAAATTCCGGAGATAAGCAAATACTTAGAGAAAAGGTTTAATTTGGTTCAAAGTTTTAAAGGTTTTGGTTCACAATTTGGTGCACGTATTGCTTTCAGTTCTGATTGGGAATCTTGTATCATGGCGGCAGCATGGGGTGGAACAAAGACATAAACCTCATGGCTGGGACAAGGGGAAGAAGACAACAGGGTTCCACAGTCCCCTTCAAGGAGCACTCCCAGTGACCTCAGACCTCCCACCAGGCCCCACCTCTTGAAGGTTCTGCCATTTCCAATGGTGTCAAGCTGGGACCAAGTCTTCAACACAGGGCCCTTTGGAGGCATCCCAGATCCAAGTTGATCACTTTGGCAAGGTAGGGATGTGGGTACATTTAGATTGAGTGTAATAGCTGAGGGGAGGTAAGTGATTCATTTAGAGCTGGACAAGAAACTCAGTTTTGAACAGGGGGGCTAGTGGTTGACACAGTTGTTCAGCAAGTGGACAGGTGGTAGAATGCTGGACTCAAGTATGTGAATGTTCTGCTGTGGGCAGCAAGAAAACAGGAGACCATTTCAAGAGTAAAATACCAAATCAGTAAAGACAAGGCTGGGAATCACTTTTATTCCTTCAAATCTTTCTGAACAAATACCATTATGCTGTTTTGCTACTTTGGCATTTTAATGGAGTCCTTTAATTTCCCTCTCCCCCCAAGTTTAGAGAGAACAGAAGGAGCTTTACTTCTAAAATAATATTGACATATGAGCTAGATTTCTGCAAACATAAAAGAGGATAATTAGCAAGCATATGTTTGATTCAAATTTAGATTAAAAACGCTCCCATGTATTTAAAAGTGGTTACCTTACCATTTGCATGGCAAATAGCTAATAAACAAATCTAATTTTATATTATGCAATGACTTGTAAGTCTCATGTAATCCTCCCTGTGTACCTGAGAGGATAATGATGATCATAGACATAAAGATAGTTGACATTTCCCATCATAATCTAAGTGTCTGACAATATAGTATTTCTTTAAACCTCATACCACCACAAATTAAGCACTATTATTTATAGCTACTTTTTATCTTCTTCAAGGTGAAGAGCCTGAGGCCCAGAGAGGCTGAATATTGTGCCAGAGGCCACACAGCTAGTCATTGGAAGAGCTGGGATTTCAGGTCTAAGTGTCCATGATCCCCATCAGTTTTCCCAGGCTCCCTCTGCTAATGCAGTAAGGATTATAATCCAGATGATGGAAACATAGAAACTAAGATATAAAAGTATAATAACTTACATAAAATCTCCCAGAAATGGTGAAATACAGTATCTGGAAATGAACAACTCTTCTTAAGACTTGTAGCAGGTGGGATTTTTTTTTCCATCAGTGCATAATCCAGCAGTGGTGGGATTTGTTGTTATGTATTTGTACCTGTACGCACTGTAACAGTCCAGTATCATTCCCCAGTATTTCCCCTTTTCTTCCTCTCCTTGCTTCCCCTGATGTCTTTTCTCTACTCTATGCGTCTCCCTTTGGTTTTCATGAGTATCCACCTCCCACCTGCCGCACTGGCCCAGTTTCTTTTCTCTTTCCCTCTCTAGCTAGCAAGTGGATTTTATTAAAATGCAAATTTGGCTACAAGTAGATGGATCTTTGGCAGGACTAGTGGACTGGTAGAGATTTTGATGTTGGGACCAGTGGTGAATGCTGAGCTGCTGAGCTTCCCTTAGGAACAATTTATAACAAGGGACAGATTTCCAAAATCTCACCCAGACTAGGAGTACACACTCCCCTTCAGTGTTCTTACCATAGCCAAGATCAAGTTCTAGCGTGGCTTTTCTAAAGCAATTGATACTCATCTGTTTTTCTATTTATTCCATTTGTTTTTGACTGAGTTTCTCCATCTCTGTACCATTGATATATTAGTACAGTTAATAATGTCTTGTGTTTTACAAGATGATTAGCAGTATCCCTGGCCTCTTCCATTAAATGCTAGTAACTCTGATGGCAAAACTTGTCTCCAGACATTGCCCATTGTCCCCTGGGGAGTGAATCATCCTCATTGGAGATACACATTTTCTCCCCCTACCAAGCTGTCATCACTCCTCCTCAGCTACAGGGGGCACTAGGTCCCCGGCTAGAACAGTGTTTCATCTGAAGTCTAAGCGGTCTAGATTTGCTAACCAGGAAACACAAATAACACAATTAAGATCATTTTTAGAAATTATCTAAAAATGTTTTATGCATTTGATTTTTTCTCAGAAGGGGCCTTAGCTTTCAAAAACTTCTCAAAGAGGTGTGGGGCTTTCAAAATGATTGAGCTTCTTTCTCTTGAGGCAGTACTGTGGACTACTCATCTGAGATTTTTATCTTGAGCTGAGTGTCTGCTTGGAAGTACACACACACACACACACACACACACACACACACTTAGTTACAACAAATACTAAAGCATTTAAAGCATTTCTACCATCTGGGGTACTAACACTATACAGACACAGAATCCCAGCAAATCACCCTTGTCCCCAAGGTAGGCCAGGGCTGTTTAAATGGGGACACTGCTACTAATGGAGCACTTTGCAGCAGGGCATATTTCTCTGTCAGGGAGGGAAGGGAGGAAGCTCAGATGGTGCAGTTGGTGAGCTGGTTCCTGCTCTGGCTCCTGGGATGAGGGTTAGAGGCTTCATCTTATGTGGTGTTCTCCTGTAATCTTGAAGATCATCCCAGGGAATGGCATTAGCTTTAGAGGGGGATTCTGGTTGGTAGGAAACAGTTACTGTAAAAGTTTTGTTTTCTGCCTCCAAGTAATTATCAGAGTTTTGTTTGTTTGTTTGTTTGTGTTTTGATATTACAGATGGAACCCAGGGGTGCTCTATGACTGAGCTCCATCCCTAACCCTTCTTATTTTTCATTTTGAGACAAGGTCTTGCTGGGTTGACCAGGGTGGCCTTGAACTTGTATCCTCCTGCCTCAGCTTCCCTAGTAGCTGGAATTACAGGTGTGGGCCACCGTACCTAACACAGTTCTGTCTTATTTCTAGACCAAACCCTAAAGTTCTCAAAATAGAATTGGTAGACTTTTACATGAAGAGGAGTTGGAGGGAGGAGATAGTATGGATTAAAGAAAGAAAGAAAGAAAGAAAGGAAGGAAGGAAGGAAGGAAGGAAGGAAGGAAGGAAGGAAGGAAGGAAGGAAGAAAGAAAGAAAATTAAATTCCAGAAATTGACAAGTATAGAAAGCCAGGAGAGACTCTTAGTGCTGATTCATTCTAAGCAAGGTCCTTTCCCTCAGAAAATGTGAAAATGTCTGGGATTTCATATCTCAGCTCCAGTTTGCATTTTCTCCCTTCTAGAATGAACTAAAGAGGATGAACTAAGCCTTTTTCTCTTTTGGTTTTGATTACTAGTCCTAGCGATAAAACTAATGTGGACTAGAGATGTGACTCTAAAAATATTGGCTGTTGCTTCTTGATGAGTTCCAGGTGTTTTCATGGCTCAAGAAAGAACAATTTGAACATGTAAGTCATTTGTACAGTTCTTTTATGTTATTTTTGATAGCATGGATTGAACTCAGGGGCACTTAACCACTGAACCACATCCCCACCCCTTTTTGTTGTTTTATTTGGAAACAAGAGCTCACTGAGTTGCTTAGGGCCTTGCTAAGTTACTGAGGATGGCTTTGAACTTGGGATCCTCCTGTCTCAGCCTTCTGAGCCACTGGGATTACCTGCGAGTGCCACCACGCCTAGCTGCTCAGTTCTTTTAAGTAAATGTCTTATAATTTTGTGCCTCTCCACTATAACATAACAGCATGGTTTGCTTATTTGTAATGCATAAATGACTTATTAAAAGTTTCTAAAAATTTTCATGGGTTTCACTACTATGGACTCAATGTTGGTTCCCACCCCTCCATCCCATTTCATATGATGAAATCCTAACTTCCAAATTTGGAAGTTGAGGTAATTAGATCATGATGGCAGAACTCTAATGGAATTGGTGTCCTTAAACAGAGGAGGAAAACGGTTGTGGGGGTGTAGCTCAATGGTAGAGGGGATGCTTAGCATGCAAAATGCCTTGTGTTCAATCTCCTACACCAACATGAATACGAAAGTAGGAGACATAGAACCCATGTCACTCCCTCTATTCCATGTGAGGACACAGCAAGAAGAGGCCAATTGGTGCTCTCATCAGACTTGGAATATGCCAGCATCTCAGTCTTGACTTTTCAGGCTCCAGAACTGTGAGAAATAAATCTTTCTGTGTAAGCCATCTGGTCTTTGGTATTTCTTTTACAGCAATCACCTATTGGAAACTTTGCTAGGAATTCAGGGTGATAAGCTGGCTCTTCTCTTTGTCTTTTTGTACTAGGGATTGAACCCAGGGTGCTTAACCACTGAGTAACATCCCCAGCCCTTTTTAAATATTTTATTTAGAGACAGGGTCTCACTGAGTTGTTTAGGGCCTCACTAAGCTGCTGAGGCTGCCTTTGAACTTGTGATCCTCCTGCCTCAGACCTCCTGAGCCACTGAGATTACAGGCTTATTCTACCACGCTCAGTTTCTCTTTGTCTTTTAAGGTGAGGAAATGTAGGGAATGTAGTTGGGTAAGCCATCTTCCTACTGCAAGAGAAAATTCTGCTTAAGAATGGAGCTACCTCAAAGGGAAATGAGGAGGAGAAGTATAAATGGTCCTAGGAGCATCACTGGATCCTGCATGTCTCATGATGCCTGAAGTAGATCTCACTGTGGATTGTCAGTTATAGAAGCTGATAATTTATCTTTCCACTCAGCCCATGAAGTTTCTTCTTTCTGTCATTTGCCATTATAGATTTCTAATGAATCCGTTTTCTTACCTGTCAGTCTGGCTGATGCCATAATCTTATTGTTATTGTTTTAAACCCATTTAGTATTTCTTTCTTTTAGGAAAGAATACAAACAATAGATAGCCTTAACATGAAATAGACCTGAGTTCAGATCCTTATTCTTCTATTTATTAGTTGCATTGTTTAGGGTGTAGGTATTTAACTTCTAGAGTCTTTATTTTCTTAATCTATAAAATAGGAATAATGAAAGTTGTAAATATCATTAAAGAGAATGATATAAATTATTTGTCAATATACTGGTTCTGTCTCTCATTCATTTGACCTTGTAATGCATAAATGACTTATTAAAAGTTTCTAAAATTTTTCATGGGCTTCACTACTATGAACTCAATGTGAACCTCCAACTTTTCCTTGAATACCCATGCCAATGGGCTTATCTCCTACTTTGCAAATACAAAAATTGATAGGCCCTATTAAAAAAAAAGAATGCTCATATCTGAAGAGATCACATATAAATGTTCACATGGTCTCATATGCACCTACCATATGAAACTACCATAGATGTCCTCATTTTACAGCTAAGCGGAATGAGAATAAGTGAGAATGAATGTCTTCTATCCAGAGTTAAGTCAGTATCAAATCTGGGGTTCAAGCTTAAGTGCTCTTGCTGTAATTTCTATTGTTGTTGTCGTTGCTTAATTGTTCCAGAGTTCTCCCACATCAAACAGGAAAAGCAGGCATATGTGGTGGAAACTGACTGGAACAGATTTCCATCATCCTGAAAATCGAGCTGAATGATAGAAGTGAGTCCGGATGTTTGGAAAGTAATAATTATCTTTGGGTGTCTCTAATCTATTTGCAGCCCTTTCATAAAACAGCACCAAAGAAACATTTATTCCATATTAAGATTATTATCCACAGGGAACAAAGAGAATAGAACTTCCTGTCCTGCTCATTGCTCTCAAAGGATTGTTTCTAACTCCATCTGGTTGCATAGATGAGTTAAAATACCAGGTAGGGAACAGGCCAGGCGACTTCCATGTCCCAAAGGATGGTGAGCTCTTAGAATTAGCTAGTCTGTGACGTTCATGTTTCTTTCCCCTCTCTCCCACTTTGCAGATGCTAGCTGCTGTGTAGGATTCTGGGTAAAAGCCTAGCAGGATACATATAATGTTCTGTATGGATTTTTAAGACCCCCCCATCTTCTGTATAGACTTTGCAACAATAAAAATGTTCAGGGTGGTTTTTCAGCTTTATTTTGTCATGGGCAAAAGAGGCATGCATGCACAATTGTGCATTCTGCTACAGGTAGGCATACTGGGATGGGAGGTGGGCAGTTTTCCTGGCAACCTTATTTACCTGAAAGGTGAGTCCTTCACATATTTTCATAGTCATGCACGATGCTGTTAGGAGCAGAGAGATGAGGAGTGTTGAAGCCCAGAATAAAATTGGAGATGTTAACTGATTTTATTCCAAAACCAAGGTTGAGAAATCTCAGAGAATGCACAGCACTCCATGCATTAATATTTCCAACGCTTTTTCATCTACTTCCTATTCTATTTCAGAAAACCTATGGTGTCACACGAGACTGTGAATCCACAAATAGCAAAGATTTCTATGGCAGACACTTATTTTCAAAATATTTTTTATATCCATGAGTTTGATAGCAAACATTGAGCATTCTAAGTTTTCTCAGCAAAATCTGTGTGTCTTGGGTTGGGGGAGGCAAAGTATCACTGATGACTCCAGTAAAATGTCACCTCAATTGAACATTCAAGTCAGCATAAGCTCAGATACATCTTTGTGGACTCATTAGACTAAGTATTTGTGTAGTGGGCAATAAGGGTCAGGACACCGAGCTCTGGAAGCAATATTTTATTAGTGGCACCATGGCCCAGAGGAATAATTCCCAAAGTCTGAGCCCTGAGCATGGTAGGGCTTTTACTTTTATATGTCAGCAAGTTTTGGGTGCATCAAGACAACAAAGTTGGTACAATTTTATTGGAGGGAGCATTCTACATTCCCTATATGGGTGCAAGCTTGTCAGTAGCTTCGGGACTCTGAGTTCATACAGCTTAGGGACTTTTACTGCACTAAACCTAAAGGGGAATTGTTCTGTCCCTGTTACTTTGTTACCTGCTTCTGCAACTGTGGTTTATCTTTTACAAGCACTTGTTAGCTGCTGCAAGCCTCTATGGTTAAATGTCAGTATGCAAAACCATAGCCTTCACCATATTTGAAACCTGGAAAATGCATAACCCCATCTTTGTTTTCTTCTTCCAGACTTCAGTTGGAGTCTGGGCTGCCAGGTTGATATTTCTATTCCTTATTAATCTTGGTTGGCAAAAAAGGATGGAGCTATTGCTTAATCTGAACTGAATCTATGTTTGATTACTGTCTTAGAAACTTGCAGATAACTTTACTGTAATTACTAGGCACTCATCTAATTTATAACATTACTATATTGGTATATAGAGACATGGTTTCCAGAACTATTTTAGTCTACTTCTAGAAACTTGTCAAGTTTGAGAAGAATATTCTGTGCCTATGAAGGCCACTGTTTGGGCAGGGAAAGTTGACATTCATGTATTATCTGAAAAGGGTGTTGAAAGTCATTTTGTAGAAAACCATAGTCCACATGTTAGTGAGCATGGATCTAACTACAGTCCCCCTCTCTGCCCAGGGATGCTGCTTTCTTGGTGACTGACAAATTCAGGGGCAGAGACAGCCAGAGTTCTAATAAATGGCCTTCCTCTGTAGGATTATTGGAAAATGCCTACCAGGGTGGATATAATGTTCTATTTGAATTGAAAGACTCCATCTTCTCTGTAAGATGTTGTAGCCATACAATTTTTGAGGGCAACATTTGTCTGAGTAATGGTGACGTCCTTGCATCTGACCCCAAACTCCTGTGAAGGGAATTGATGTATATCTAATTGTGTGAGACATGGTTTTTGTCATTATAAAGTAATATAAAACACAGCCCTTTTTTTCAGTGCTCTGGTTATGTGGTGGTGGTGGTGTGAACAGTCCAGGCACTGGAGGACAGTGCTGGGAAGTGGTGTTTGCTGACATGAGTTATTTTGTTCAATGAGTGCATGGAGTGAGTAGTGGGAAATGTAGCTGGCAAGTTAGGTTGGATCCAAGTTTGGGGAGGCCTTAGATGATGCCAGAGAAGTTAATCATCCACTGCTAAGGGTATTAGGGAGACTTGGATGGATTTATTACAAGGCACTAATACTTGCCAGGTAGTGTTTTAGGAAGTGTTTTCCTTTTTCACTTAGCCTTGAATCCATACAACCATACATGGAGTCTAGGGTATAGTAAGGATATAAAAATTAGGTGAATGTGAGTAAATGGATGAAACCGTGATGATGAACAAATGTAGAGATTGGAGGGAGAATGGCTGATATGGCAGCTCTTCTAACGGTACAGGAATGAGTTGGAGACCTGGGTTGGTGTAGAGCCACTGGAATAGGGTCACTTGGGATGCAAATGAGAATCAGGAATTAGTGATTGAATATGAAAGTCAAGGAGAAGGAAGAAAAATAAATCGGTCAGGCAATCAGTCAATCTAAGGTAGGGAACCACTTTAGGGAATTGCAGTGTTTCATGGACTTATTCCAAAAATGGAATAATAAGACCATATTTGCATTGTCATAGACAGGATTGGTCCTCAAATGGTGCTCCTGCTTGATTGTGGGGTCCTCTGAGGAAAGGTATTGGTTAACATGAAGAAACTGTAGTCTGTTCTTGTGAGGACCCTGAGCCCTAGTTGAAATAAGAAGAATGCACAGAAGCCTAAGACCAGAAGAAGTTGGAGATGTGTCCAAAATGCACGAACCAGAGAAAGGATAATAGAATAATCCTTTATCCCCTTTTGGACTGCATGGGCTCTATCTTCTCAGTGCTCTGTGGGGTGGCAGAAAGTTAGGGTACTGTAGTTTGATTTTAAGTCCCGTGCTGCCATTTCTTGTGCCTTTTGTTATGCAACATAGTTCAGCATTTAAAGGCATGAACTTCAGATACTGGGTGTGAATCCTGTTTCTGTTACATGCTACTCCATGACTTTAAGAAGTTACTTAAGTTCTTTGTGCCTAAGTTTTGTTCTGCTTTATTTCATTTCCTTCCTTCCTTCCTCAACATGTATTAATTATACATATTAATGGGCTTCAGTGTGTTTTTTCCACTCACATACACTGTGCACTGATCAACCTAATTACCCTTTTTCTACTTCCTCCCTAATTCCTAGTAATCACTTCTTCACTTTAGGGTCAACCTTTGTTTGGCTTCTACATTTAAGACAGAACATCTATTACTTGTCTTTCTGTGTCTGGCTAATTTCACTTTACATAATGTCCTCCACTTCCATCTGTTTCTCTGCAAATGACAGGATTTTATTCTGTTTCTGGTTGAATGATATTCTAATGTGTGTGTGTGCATGTGTGTGTGCATGTATGTATGTGTATGTAGACACACACACACACACACACACATATATATATACACATATGTAAAATCTCATGATTTCTGTATATGTTCATCTGTTGATGGGTACGTAGGATCATGCCTTATCTGAACTTGTGAATATGGCCACAATAAACATCACATGCAACTATCTTTTTGACATGTTGATTTCATTTCCTTTAGCTATATACCCAGGAGTGGTATAGCTGGTTCATATAGTTGTTCTATCTTTGTTTTTTGAGGTACATCCATAATGGCTATACAAATTAACATTTCCACCAAGAGTATATTAAAAGTTTCTTTTTATCCATATCCCTCCCAGCATGTTATTTTAATTTTTTTTTCATTTTTGAAAATAGCCATTATTACTGGAGTCAGGTGGAATCTCGTTGTAGTTTTGATTGGCATTTCCCTGATGTGCACCTCTGTTTTTTAATCTGTTAAATTCGAATACTAATAGACCCTATCACATGGGCAGTTTCAAGTACCAGTTGAATGACTTTAAGTAAAATATTAGAGCTTAGTAAATATTGGTTATTAGTTTTATTCCTATTTAGGAGAATCTGTAGCTTAAATGACATTTCCTGCTTAGAGAATTTCCTGCTTAGAGAATCTAGTAGTCTGGAATGTAAAGGAAAGATTGGTAGGTTAAAAAAATTCATGTCCTTCCTTTCAAAGTAGAAGGTGAATTCTAGGAGGTACTTGGCCTTTCATTCATAAGTTTATTTGGGACTTTTCAAAGTTTTTCATAATTTACCATTTGATAATTCATTTGTTTTACCAAGATCTAGGATACTGATAAACCAGTATCCAGATAAAATAGAACTATTAAAATCTGTAACATGAACTTCCCTGCTCCCAGTGTGCTGGTCAGGGTTTCCCATTGCAACTGATTCACACACGGACAGTATGAGAGAATTTTGAGCTCGTGCCACAGCTAGGAAGTCTGAGGTCCTTTAAGATCCTTTGCATGGCGGGATCTAGGGGCTCAAATACTGTCACTGAGTCTCCATATCTCTCTCTCTCTCTCTCTCTCTCTCTCTCTCTCTTTCTTTCCCTATGTGTAGCCTTCTAGACAAAATATCTCTCCTTTGACACAGACAGTTCCAGATTCATATGCCTTCAGTTTCGTGAGCTCCACAGAAAAATAAAATTTTCTTACTAGTTCCAAGAACAAAGGAGTGTAGGTAGCTGTGCCTTGGTGACAAGCCCCAGTCCATAGTCTGTCATTTTATCAGAGTAATGAGGTGCTATGGTGGGCCAGACCTGAGTCACGTGGCACTTCTGTAGCCAGGGGCCAAGTCTATAAGCAGAAGATATCAAGTGAGTGCTGGTGGGCAGCCTAGAAGGGTAGCTCCTATAATCCATCATTCTTATTAGGCCAGGCAGCTCTAAAGGTAAGCTGGGAATGTTTCCCTCCATGTAGCGGGCTGTAGAAACCATAGCAACATTGTCTTTTTACAACTCCTGATTTGATTCTTTGTCAGTGGAGGAAAAAACAAAACAAAACAACAACAAAAACCCCAAACAAAAAACAATGCAATATCTTCTAAAATTCAGTGAGCTTTGAATAGGAAAAGCAGCTTGTGGTCTGAGCTTGGCCCTAGGGTTCAGATGTCTGGGAACATTTTGAGAACTGGTTCAAAGTGCTTGAAGGACTCTTTAAGTTTCTTCTGCTCTTGTACCATATGCTGGCCACGGATTGCTTTCCCTAACTCCTCTGGGCACTGCGAAGATCAACAAATTAATGTTCACAGCTACCTTCATATCCTGTCAAAGGCATTAAATATGTCTGAACAATGCTTTTTTTTTTTGCATTCTTTTCATGCATGATGCTGAAACAGTGATCATTCCTATTTTAATTCTAAGAAGCCAAACTTGTTCCCTTCTTTTCTTTTTTCCTTTTCTTCCTTTTAAAAACACACCATGTACTTACACTGACTAATATTACCGTACTACATAGCTTTGGGCACACAGTTCAGGTCACCTGAAATTCTTACCCACTCTTTGTTCTGGGTTTCAGATCCCCTGTGTCTGATGTATTATTTACTGTATGATTTTTTCACAGAGCAAGATGCATTATTTACAAGGTGATAGGATTTCTGAAATTCCACAAGCTTTCTTGTAAATTTGGAAATAGCATGCTGGGCTACACTGGATTGCTGAGTAGGGATGGGACCAATGTCATGATTAACTGGCTTCTTTATTGTCAGTGTGAGATCTTGTTTTTAATCTTTGCATACTGGGGCAAGAGAAATTTCGGTACCTTGCATAGGAATATAGTCTATCAATTCTCTCTCTCCATTATGTCCAGAATATATAGGACTAGAGAATCTCAGCAGTAGGGATCATAAACCAAGTCACTGACTTTGTGCAGTGCCTAGAATTCCTTGGCTTGAACCCAGTCTCCAGAAAAGCATGAAAAAGTTTATTTACCACTGGAGGGCAGTAGAGTGATATATCCCAGAGCAAAAAGGGTGTGGGCCCTTTAGTTTTTTCTTACTCTGTGAAAGAGTGTTCTGGAACATTTTTTAAAAAGACTTTTATTTTTTGTCACTATGCTGTCATAGGGCTGAGATAGACTGATATGTTCTTTCTTGAATTTCAATAACACTTTAATTTTCTCTAAATAGTGATCTCTCAGCTGTTAAAAGCTTAACAATTTGCTCTTGGATTTGGCAGGTGAGTTCATTTGTAGCATTTGCCAGTTTTTCTAGTGTAAATATTCTGATCACAGCTGATGCTATGGTTTGGATGTGTTTTAATCTGTTTTTTTTTTTTCTCCCATTCCTGTGACCTGATAAGAACAATGTAGATAAGGAAAAGTTTATTTTGGCTCCCGGTTTCAGAGGTTCAGTCTCTGGTGGCCACTTCCATAGTTCCGGGCCTGAGGTAAGGCAGAACATTGTACAATTCAAGATGTGGCACCCAGGAAGCAGGTACAGCTCCACTCATCAGGAACAAAATATAAACCATAAAGCCATGCCCCAGTTACCCACTTCCTCCAACATCATCTGCCTACAGTTACTACCAGTTAATTCACATCATTGGATTACTCCACCAGTTAGGTTGCACCTCTCATAATCTAATTATCTTACCTCCAAACATTCTTGCTTTGTCTCACACATTAACTTTTGTGGGACACTACACTCAAACCATAACAGGGAGTATTCTCCAAAAGGTCATGTGTTAAGGCTTCGTCTGCAGTTTGGGATGTTATTGGGAGGAGGTGGAACCTTTAGGAAATGGGATCTAATGGAAGAAAGTTAGGTCTTTGGGGGCATGTCCTTGAATAACATATTGGGACCTTGGCCCTTTCCTTGATCCCTGCTTCTTGGCTTCCATGAAATGAGCAGGATTGGTCAACCATGTGCTCCACACCATAATGATCTGCCTTGCACAGCCCAAAAGCAATGAAGCCAACTGACCCTGCACTGAAGCCTCTGAAATCATAAGTCAAAATAAACATTTCTTCCTTTTAAGTTGTTTATCTGAGATGTTTGTCACAGCAACAGAAATCTGACAGCTGACTTCAGGCCACTAATGTGATGTCACTGAATGTGGAGTTGGGACTAGAGGTGTCCAGCCCACTCATACACACTCTCTCCAGAACACCACTGTGAGCTCTTTCTGCTGTCACTTATAGTCTATACTGTTGTATTTTCAGCGGCAAATATCTTAATTTTTTTCTAACATTCTAAAATCCAGAGAATGAATATGAATGCGTGATACATTTTGCTTTCTGGCACCACACCCAGCACAACAACTTAGGTGTTTTAGCTTTTTAAATGAAAACCTTAGGGCTGGGGATGTGGCTCAAGTGGTAGTGCGCTCGCCCGGGTTGGATCCTCAGTGCCACATACAAACAAAGATGTTGTGTCTGTTGAAAACTAAAAAATAAATTTAAAAAAATTCTCTCTCTCTCTCTCTCTCTCTCTCTCTCTCTCTCTCTCTCTCTCTCTCTCTCTCTCTCTCTAAAACAAAATGAAAACCTTATTGAAGAAAAATGTGCACATAGAAAAGAATACACATTGTCAGTGAATGTCAGTTGAATTATCAAAGAATTGTAATGCAAACACTGCAAGAAATAGACCAAGAAATAGAACATTAAAAACATCCTGGAATCCTCTTGAACCTCTTTCCATCCATTAGCCTTCAGCTGTCCAAGTTCTAATGCTGCAGGTTAGTTCCATCTGCTTTTCAGTTTTCTTATGAATGAGCCCACATAGTGTGTATAGTACTCTCTTATGTCTGACTTCTTTTGCTCTGCATCATGTTTGTGTGAATAATGAATTTTGTTACAGGAAGCTAGACTTCAGTCTCATTGCTGTGTATAGTCTTCTATTATATGAATAGACTACATTTTATGCTGTATTTTACTATTGATGGACATCAGAATCGTTTCCAGTTTTGGCTACTAGGGATACGGCTGTTGTGCCCATTCTAGTATATGTGTCTTTTTCTTTTCTTTTTTCTTTTTCTGGTACTGGGAATTGAACTCGGAGGCACTTAACCACTGAGCCAAATCCCTGGCCCCTTTTTTTGTATTTTATTTTGAGCCAGGGTCTCACTGAGTTGCTTAGGTCCTTGCTAAATTGTTGAGGCTAGCTTTAAACTTTCTAAAATTTCTATTGTTAATAAATTATCCAGTCTGGAATATTCTGTTATAGCAACATAAAATGGACCAAGATACCCATCCACATACTAAGTACTTTTACTGTGTGTCTCACGAGATTGTGGTGATGATTATGTGAAGCAAATTGCCAAATTCTGCAAACTATCACCTACAATCTCAAAATTCTATGCAAGTGTAAGCTGTTGTTTCTAGAGGTAATAAAGTGGGAATCTGAAGCTCAGAGAGGTTAAATGATTATATAGTTGTAAAAGAGAACTTCTGATTTTCATTTGGTACCCTTTTCTCTCCTATTAGTAGGAGAAATATTTTGTCAAATGAAACCTTAGGAGGAAGTACAATATGGGAAATGAAGAAAGAGGAGCTTCTCTTATTAAAAAGGGAGAGAGGGTCTCTGTATCTGGAGCCCAAGGTAGTGCCTCTGAAGCCCCAAGGTATTAGAGAGTCCAGCGTGAAACCTCTTTCCTGTCGGCACTTTCTTTGTGGGGTAGCAGTGAGCTGGGGGCTCTGATGGGCTTGTTGGACTTTAGGGTAAAGTCAACAACAGTGGGTCTCACATTGGCAGCAAAAAAATCACCTTGGGAACTCTGGAAAAATCCCAATGTTCTGGCTTCACCCCATAATAATGATGTCAGAATTAGTTGTCTGTATTTTTAAATTCCCTTTGTGCTTTACTCCAGTTGAGATACCAGATCTATGAGGGGTTCCCGAAGTGCAGTGCCCAGACCAGCATTGGGTATCACCTTGGAAACTTGTTGAAATGCAGATTCTCAGGCCCTCCAAGAACCAGAAACTCTGGGATTAGATGACAGAAGTCTGTGCTTTACTCAGCCCTGCTGGTCTTCTGATGCTTTCTATTAAGTGCCACAGTTATCAGAACTAATATGTGATGTGTCAGAATTACCTTGAGGGCTTATGAGGGCCAGAGATAACCTGGTTTCAGGCCCAGAAACTCTGATCACTGGGAATGGGTCTAAGAGTTTGAAGTTTTTATCACCTTCCTTGGTTGTTCTGAGGCAGTGATCTGTGGGTTATTCAATGAGAGAAACTATTTTAAGGAAAACATGGTGTGGGTTGAATTATATTACAATTATTGAAAGAGATGTCTTGTTCCTTGGATTTCTTTGTTAGAGAGAGTTTGGGTCAGTAGACTGAAGTTTGTGCCTTAGAATCTGTCTCTCTCTTTTAGTCACTGTGTAATTTTTATTTATAGAAACTCATTTTTTAAAAAAACATTATCAGATGATTCTTATAGCTAGATGTATCAGCTACCTTTTGCTGAGTAACAAACAACCATGAAACTCAGGAGCTTAAAACCACCATCATTTATTCTCATTTGCCTGCAGGTTGATTGGAGTAACCCAGCTTCATGAATTGGGTCTGGGGACTGGGTTTCCTCTACAAGTTTTATTCTGAGGCTCAGGCTGAAAGAGTCCCTAGAGAGCTCTTCTCAAAGATGATAGAAGAACAAGTAGACCTAATAGCACAAACAGTTTTTCAACTCTTACTTACAACTATGTCTGCAAACAGCTGTTAAAGCAAGTTATGGGGCCCAGTACCAAGTCAAGGGGAGGGGAAATTTACTCCTGACATGAAGAAGGATAGGAAGGGAGTGGCTAGTTTTAGACAACCATCTAATCAGTCACACTAGGTTTGGGATTAGCAGACTGGTCCTTCACTGCCATCCCTCCCTGGTTTGTCATCATTTATATTTGCCTTGATCACAAGAGGGAGGTGGATGAGCCTTATCACAGCCCCATAAGAACAAAGCAAAGGGCTGCCTCGAATGCATGAGGCACTCACTGGGTTCCATCCCCAGCACCACATTAAAACAAACAAAAAAACAAAATAAAGTTATATATATATATATATATATATTATATATATAATATATATATAGTTATATCTATATATACAGATAGATATAGATATATATTGATATCAATATAGATATAGATATATAAAGCAAAGCAAGACACATCAAACCAAGCTATCCTGGTAGCAGGATGTGTCTTTCTAAGGGTGAGAGAGATGCTAATTCATTAGTTACATGATTAGAGATGCATGTACTCTTAAGACCACTGGGGAGATAATTAGAAATTATTTTAAAGCTGGAAGGAAACTGCCTCATCTCATGGCAGAGATGAGGGAATTAAGCCCAAATGAGGGTAAGTGATTTGTTCAGGAAAGATATCACCAATGGCTGATCTGGGACTACCAATCAGTTGTTTAGATCCTAAGTCCTGTGTTCTTTATTTTGAACCACAGTTTTCTATAAGTCAGATAGAAGAATAAAGATGTATATTCTTTTGTAGTCTCAGGAGCTGATAATAATGTTAAATGAGTTTATATCTGAGCAGATATTAGGACAGGATGGATAGGCATCCCTGTAAGTGTTGACTATCAGTCCATCACCTGAGGAGATGATCTAGAGGTTACCTGGTGAGACTTGGATATACTCATCCTTAGAAGACTATTTTTCACCAGTGAGAATTACTAGCGTTTGGAGCCACTGCATTCCTTGGATAATTCTTTGTTCCTTAACCCTCTGATGGGGTGGGAGTGAAGAGATGGAGAAGACCATTTGTGAGCATCTACCTGCAGGTCTTGTGCTTCTGCCTTCTTACTTGAATGTTTAGGCTGTTTCAGTGTGAAAGTGAGACTTCTGCAAGTACAGGTCTGTTGGAGACCCCTTTCCAGTTGTCTTGGCAGGTAGAGGCCAATTCCATTATCTGACTTGATGTAGAGACCCAGGTGCCTGGTTCTCAGTGTTCTCAGAATTGTCTAGTATAACCCCTATTTGTTCTCTTTTTGTACTTTTTCTGCATAGAAAATTTGAAATGATCATCCATTCTACATGTATTGGTTATTTATGTTGATCTTATTCCCCAGTTTAACTAGACATTCCAAGGAGAGATTAGTAAATGGAAGAGATAGTACATGCTGTATAGATATAAACAGATCTAGATTTGGGTGAAAAAGATAAGGAAACATAGGGGGAGAAATAGAAGCTGAAAGCAGGGGCAGAAAGTTGAATCAAGAATTCTGAGGACCATTGTGCTCCTTGCCATGGAAATTTTAGCCACTAGAAGGCTCCAGGTGGAAATTGGGTGATTGTACCAAAATCAAATTTGTCCAGGAACCAAGGGCTCTGGGGCAGTTATGCTTGAGGTGAATTGCTGCCCACCTCTGCCTCCAGGCTCAATCAGATCCTTCTGCTAGACAACCTTGTGACTCTCTGGGTTTTCTTTCCAGTATTGACTACAAATAACTTTTCCTTTGGTGTGTGTTGATTACTATTTTTTGGTAGAAGCTATAAACTCCAGATTGTAGCTAGTCTCCAAGATGATTGCATTGATTCTGCCTTTCTGAAAGTCACACACATGTGTAGAACCTTCACATGTAGAGTAGGGATGACCTGGGTGACCACTGCAGTATGGTTTAAATGGCATTGACTTCTGATGGTAATTGATACAAGGTGTCAGGGCTTGCCCCTTAACCTTTCTTGGATTTCTCATAGATAAGCCAGATGCAATGTCATGAGGAAACATATGCAGTAGACCCTCATTGTTATGCAAAATTACATATAAGAGGTTGTGAGGGGAATGGGAAAATAAACAAGGAAAGAAATTAATTACAGTAGATGGGGTAGAGAGAGAAGATGGGAGGGGAGGGGAGGGGGGATAGTAGAGGATAGGAAAGGTAGCAGAATACAACAGTTACTAATATGGCATTATGTAAAAATGTGGATGTGTAACCGATGTGATTCTGCAATCTGTATTTGGGGTAAAAATGGGAGTTCATAACCCACTTGAATCTAATGTATGAAATATGATATGTCAAGAGCTTTGTAATGTTTTGAACAACCAATTAAAAAAAGACAAAGAAATAGATCAATTCAGGGAGAAATGCTATCGTAACAATATTGGGCCTTCCAATCCATGTGCACAATCTATCTTTCCATTGACTTCAATCTTCTTTAATGCCTCTCAGCAATGTTTTATCGTTTTCTTTGTATAAATTCTGCACTTGTTAGATTTCTCCTTAAATATTTAATGTTTCTGAGGTTATTTTAAATGGTATTGAATAATTTTATTTCCATTTGTTCATTGCTCCTATTTAGAAATAAAGTAATTTTTGTATATTGAAAAAAAAGAAACATATGCAGTCCTGTAAAGTAGTCCATGTTGTAAGACCTCATGACCACATCCAGAGTAAACTTATCTTTCATGTAAGTGAGCCATCCTAATCATTTTTCTGGCTCTAATCAAGCCTTCAGATGACTATAACCTAGCTGATGTCTTGACTGAATCCTTATGAGAAATCTAAATTAGAACTTCCTAGCTATACCATTCTCGAATTATTGACCCAAAGAAAGAAGATATGATGGAAATTGAAGTCCCATGTTTAAGTTGTAGTAGATAACTAATACATTCCAGGGAGATGCCAACAGTGTGTTTTGCTCACCATCATTTTCCTAGTACCTAGGACAATGTTTGGCTTATGAGCTCAATACTGTTTGAATATGTGGATCTTTTTTCATCCCCCCTCAAACCTGCTTTTCTCTTTGAACTTAGCATGGTATGCTGTAACCTCAACAGTCTACATGCTTCTCTATCACTGTGTATTGTCTTACTCTTGAATCCTGCCTGTGCCTATTGAAACCACTAGCCACTGGAAAAAACTTTTAAATAGAGCAATGCCTAGTTTCTACTCATCCTTTAAACATCTGTTCCAACCTTAAACCTTCTTCTAATCACTGCAATATACAGAGCACCCCCTGCTCCCTACCCCATCTGGCAAATTACAAGCCCAAATTTAGTGACTTGAAGATGATTTAATATTTAATAGAAAGGTGGACTAGGGCTAAGGAAATCCAAGAAGGGATGGTGAAACACCATGAGGTTAGCAATAGTTGGAAACCTTGCCTTCTCTAGGCCAAAGGAGAGAATGTGGCAAATGATGAATGGAATTTTGAGATAGAGTTGTAGAGAGATAGATACCTAGTCAATGGGCAGGGAGGGAACTAGGGTAATAAATACTCTGACCTCATTCTTGTCCTTTTTGAATATTCAATTAAATGAATCCAGTCTGAATATGGAAGCAATGGAGTCTACATCCATCAAGATTCACAGTGTTGGCACATAGTATGTTGAAACAGAGTAGAGAGAGGATCCAAAGGGCCATATGGAAGATCCTGTACACCCATGCTTTCCATCTACATTGGAAATTACAGTCTTACTCATGGTCTTACTTATGCTATCACCATACATTACTATTAAACTCTTCTATGTAATTTCACTTTGCAGAGATTAATGACTCATCTTTCCAGCAATACTTTAAACTCCTAGAGGGTGACAGACATCTCTTGTATTTCTGTTTTCAAGACATTTCTTGTATTGAACATAGTTTGCCACATTAGTTACCATAAAGCTGATCTGCCAATATAAATTTATTGGTTGCACAGAATGTAGAAACAAAATCAAATAAAAATAGACACAAAAGTATTTACACAGTTTTTTTCCCCATGAGCTTCCAACTCCAAAAGTTCAGGGACTGTATTTAATGTTTTGTGTAGTCAGGTACATTTCAATGCAAAACAGATTTTATCATATGGAGTATTGGAATGAGTTATCTAGAGGATATCTCTCTGAACTAAAGCATGAATTTCTCTGTAACATCTTTGGTATACTATTATATAGGTGGGGCTTTAAATTCTCCAGACAGTGGAATTTCATTACCTCTTGCAGCTGTGGAGTCCAGTCAGTATGTCCAAATGACCAGAAAGTTCTTTCTCATAAGAGCCCTCAGTACGTAATTTACCTGTAACCGCTGGCTGCCAGCAATTCATTCTTTGTTATGATACTTTTTTATAGAATGCTGTAGAAATGAAATGCATTGTAGGTATACATTTTGAGACTGGCTTCTCTTGCTCACCATAATACATTTGGAATTCATCCAAGTTGCCGAGTCTCAAAGTCTGTTCTTGTTTTATTACTGTGTCATATTCTGTTATTTTGATGTTATATAACTTGTTGATCCATGAATCCAACAAAAGACATGAGGGTAGTTTATTGTTTTTGGTTATTATAATCCATATCTGGGGCCAAGCTGTGTGAGGACAGAGAGAAAAAAAATGTTTCATGGACTTACCCATCCCCAGGGATTCCATATTCTTTGATGAAGAGGATGATTCTCCTGCATTAAGAGTTTTAGATTTCTGTGGACACCTCTTTCTTTTCCCATTGTAAATGCTGCTGTGGCTCTGAAGGTGTTTGAGAACAGAAAGCAGAGACAGAACCTGGGGAATTTCTCTTATTATTTCTGAGTGTTAGGAAACCATCTTCTTTTTCTTGAGCCAACACTGAAGTACCTTTCCTACCAGTCAGTCAGCACAGATGCCCAATTTTTGATTTTTGAGATGCACTGATTTCAGGCCTGGGGATACCAGTGGAGGACAATGGTAAGGTCACCTCTGGTTTGGTGGAACTTCAATTTCTAGCTTCTTTCCCTTCATCTGGTACTAGATGCTTTTCAGAGTTCCAAATAGCTGTCATATACATTCTGTCTGGGTTTCAAAGTTCATTCAGTGAGAGAGAGAGAGAGAGAGAGAGAGAGAGAGAGAGAGAGAGAGAGAGAGAGAGAGAGAGAGAAGTTTGCTCGCTTACCTCCTTTCAGTGGGACCAGAGCATTCTTTGAGCTTTAGATACTGAGTGATGTGTTTTTAATTTCTAATTTGTTTTTTTCTTTTCAAATAAAAGTTTAATGGCTCTTATTTCAGGTAAACTTTTCCTTGAGAATTTTGGTTTCTTTTTTTTCACAGTTCAAGTCTCCATCTTCATGAGCAACCCATTTATTTCCCCTGTGCTGTTTCAGGCCATTGATGCAAAAGTGTCTCTGAAAGGGAAAGGGCCTCTTTTTTTTTTTTTTCTTGCTTGGTGATCTTTGACCATAATTTCTTGGTTTATAGTTCCTTCTCTTCTTCTTTCTTCTCCTCTTCCTCCTCCTCTCCTCCCTTCTCTTCTCCTCCTTCTTTACCCTTTCTTCTCTCTCTCTCCTCTTCCTTCTCCTCCCTATTCTTCTTCTTCCTCCTCTTCTTCCTTCTTCCTCTCCTCCTCCCCCTCCTCCTCTTTCCCTCCTCCTCCTCTCCTCCCCCACCCCTCCTCTTTTCCTTGTTTTGGTATCAGGGATTGAACCCCAGGAGCACTTAACCACTAATCACTGATCTACATCCCCAGCCCTTTTTATTTTGAGACAAGCTCTCCCTAAGTTGTTGAGGCTGTCTTTGAACTTTTGATTCTCGTGTCTCAGCCTCCCAAGCCACTGGGATTACAGGAGTGCACCACCATGTCCAGGTCTTTTCTTTTTTGAAAAATAGTTATGAATGAATATTTTGTTTCAGTGTCTAATACTTTCAGTCTCTAAAATCTTTGTAAATCTGCATCTGTTCACGTCCCCGTGTATTTTTAAATGAATTATTATTATCAAAATATGCTTCATGGAATATTACCAGTGAGAATTCTTCAAAGTGAAGGATGAGGGTAGATTATCACTAGAATGAATTTTATTTGCTTCTGCCTGGTGCCTGGGGTGGTAGCAGAGCAAGATAAATTTAAACTAAATTTGAGACTTGAGATTTTGTGGACCACAAAGCTAGTGTGGTTTCAGACAATGTGGTGCACCTACAGTGTGGCTATTGGGTTAGAAAAACTGGGCATTTGTTCTTCTTTCTCTTAATGTTACTATTCTAGCAAGGCAAACTTCCTTGTAGTCCACAGGATAGAAGCACATTATTTTTTTCAATTTACCTAGTTACCGAAGGTGTTGCTTGCTATTTATGAGGTGGGTCTAGCATAAAACTGGCTATTCTTGAACTTGGTTTTTTGAACCTAGCAAAAATATGAAAACCAATGGTAAATTTCAACAGATTTAATGATTGCCCTTAGACTGAAAACTCATTTCTGTCCTCTACCTTTATTCACTGTGGTTTTAGCCGCAATCTTCCTTATATTCTTTCTTGATTTTCTTTGCATTTAAGATTTTAAAGTTTTTATCAGCATTTTAGGTTATTTGTCTAATGTGTTTCTAGAAATATGCTCTCCATTGACTATATAATTATGATTCAGTCAGGTCTCTGTTAAAATAAGATATAATGATTACCTAAGACATAAAAGGGAGAATTGATAGACCAAGATTTTGATCTAGTATTTTTACTATAATGGCAATTAAACATGAAGAAAACTCTGTCTTTTCTTGGGACTTCAGCGTCCTTCAATGTTATGTGACAGAGTTGGCTTAGATTACCTCTGAGACTTTGAAACTCTTTGCTTAGTAAGCCATGTTTTGGAGGTGATTACCAAAATTCTTTCCAATTTATTTATTTATTTTTTTGTTCTCAGCACCATGTTTTAAACAATCCGTGTTCAAGATACTTTAACATCTCAGCTAGTCTAATCAGAGGGACACTTCACAGTGTCTTGTTGATTTTTCTTCCCCCAGGTGAAATTCTGATCTTTAAAAGGATTTAGCATAACTTGATAGTGTTATTCAGGCAGGAGAGAGTGCAATCATCTCAAGGGTTTGTTACCAGTGTATCTAAAAGTAATATCCCCACACTGCAAGAATACTTCAATGTGCACAGACTCAGGAGATCATCAGCCCTGGTGGGTGTATTTGCTGGCTCTGTTGAGTGTGTGTTGTTGTGTGTCTTGACATCTGTGAGTGATACAGGATGGTAATGTTGCTTCCAAAATGAAAAAGTTTTTCCTACCTGTTTCAGAGAACCAACTGCTTGTTAGTCAGTGAGACCCTATCTCTAAATAAAATATAAAATAGGGCTGGGGATGTGGCTCAGTGACCGAGTACCCCATACCCAAGGTTCCCCCTCGCCAAAAAGCAATTACTTACCCATGTAATAAATGACATCCCTGTTGATACCTGTTGAAATGATACAGAATACTGATTGACTTTGTTTTAATTATAAGTGTTTGGGAGTCACTGAGGTAACTTGAATCAAAAGATGCTTAGAAATGGTCAAATCCAGTTATATGTCAGCTTTAGTAGCTGCAGAAGCTTTTTTTTTCCCATAGAAAAAATAACTTCAAATCTCAATACATAAAGCATGTTGATATTTCTTAACAGCATGAATTTACAAGCTCAAGCTTTATATTATTTGTTTGGTATAACAGTAATGCATGAGAACATTTTAATGAAACAGTTCAAACTCAAAAAAAATGTAATTAGAACTTCATTTATTCCACACTTAGTAATTGATTTTCCATTTGGTGACAGATACTTTGCTAAGGTAATTTTTTAAAATTATTTTTTAATTGTCAATGGACCTTTATTTTATTCATTTATATGCCATGCTGAGACCTGAACCCAGTGCCTCACTCCTGCTAGGCAAGCCCTCTACCACTTAGCCACAATCCCATCCCCAGGTAATATGTTTTTCCATGTGAATTTCAAGGGGGCATGCCTCATATTTGCTGTCTTATTTCATGTTATGGTTTGAATCTGAAATGTCTTTCTAAAAGCTCATGTGTTTGGCAGTGTAGTGATGTTCAGAGATGAAGACTGGATTAGGAGAGCTGTAACCTCATCAGTGGGTGGTTAACTCATTTGATGAATTAATCATTTGGATGGACTATTGGATAGAACTAATGTAGGTAGGAGGGGTGTGGCTGGAGAAAGGAGATCACTGGGAGTGTGACCTTGGGGACTATATCATTGTCCCTGGCTCCTCCCTTTCTCTCTACTTCTAGCTGCCATGAGCCAAGAAGTTTTCCTCAGCCGGACTCTTCTGCCATGAGGTTCTGCCTCCCCCCAGGCCCAGAGCAATGGAGTAGACCTACCATGGGCTGAGACCTCCTAGACAGTGATCACCAAATAAACTGTTCCTCTTGGGTCATTCTTGTCAGTATTTTGATTACAGGGAGGAGAAACACATTTCATTTTTTGCATCTACAAAACTAAAATAAAATTTATCAGAGCCTTCAAGATACCTTTGGGTTCTTTAATAACTTTAGAACATTCCACAGAGCACAGTTTGAATGACCCTGGTTTAATCTAACTCCCCTAGTTTAGAGACCAAAAAAGTGAGAGTCTGAAAGAGTTAATAATTTGCTCAAAGAAAGAAAATAAAATAGTATTTTTTTGTGTGTCTATTAAATGCTCCATTGAGAGATATTTCAAAGACCCAGCCAAATGTATTTATGAAGTTTACTTTATTGTTGTAAAATTATTGGTTATTTTGTCAGCATTTTTTCCCCACTGTGACCAAAAGACCTGACAAGTAGAATTTTGGGAGGAAAACTTTATTTGGGGCTCACAGTTTCAGAAGTCTCCATTGTTTTTGGCCCAAGATGAGGAAGCATATCATGGTGGAAGAGTGTGGTGAAGGAAAGCAGCTCAGGACTTGCACCAGGGAACAGAGAGAAACTACTGCATTAAACAAGAGCAAAATTAAAACCCAAAGGCATGCCCATAGTGACTACCCTCCTCCAGCCACATCCCTGCCTATAGTTACTAATTCTTTCAGGGAATTAAGGCAGTGATTAGGTTAAGGCTCTTACAACCCAATCATTTCACCTCTAAAATTTCTTGCACTGTCTTACACATAAGCTTTTGGGGGATACCTCATATATAACCCATAACATTGGCAATGATATTATACCCCTGCTATATTGCTACTATCATCCCCATATTATTTAGGAGAAAACTGAGATACTATGCAGCCAAAGACGCGTAGGAAGCAGCCAATTAACAAAGGCCTTTTTAGTCATAGTGAGGACTTTGAGTTTAGGAATGATTTGATCAGATGTGTGTTTTAAATACTGTGTTCTATAGACATGATGTGCATTACTTTAAAACTTTCAAAAAAAATCTAAGAAAGTGGAAATGATTGGATTGTCTCATTTGATACATGATCCATCTGAGGCTCAGAGAAGTTGTGTAACTTGGCCTAGAATATATGTGGTGGGGAGTATGTGGTGGAGAGGGGATTTGCACCCTGGTGGTCTGGAGAGCTCCATCTGTCTTGAGCCAAGCTGTGTTAGTGCTCTGCACCCAGAGACCACCAGGAGCAAGCCTCTTGTTCAACCAGTTGGGTTTAGTGGTTCTTAGGACAAGGGAGACAGCCCAGGGAGAACCACAAGGTGGTTCCGTAAGAAGCTTAGAGTTTATAGCATTGATGTTTGTCTGAGGTGATTGGAAGACTCCTTGAGAATGCAAGTTTTATTCTGGATTACATGCCCTTATTGAATAGTGTCATTCTATGATTAGAATTATTAATAAATCTTATCTTTATGAACAAGAGAGTAATGAGGTAAGGCTAGGGTTGCAGTCGAATGCAGTCTTCATCCAGGAGAAGGGGACTATTTATTTTTTTCTGTGGTTTTGCCATGTGTGTTCAAACGTTTCAGACATGATTAGGGACTTGTCCTTTTTTTTTTTTTCTGTCTTGATCCATCACCGCAGAGCAGCCTCGTCTGATGCTGATGTTCTATGAAATTGTTTAGAGTCCACAAGAGAATTCTTGGGCTTTCTTGTTAGTGCCAAGCTGCTAGTGCCAGGCCAGCTCCTGGCGGTCAGGGTCTGCTTTTCACTTTTCCACAATGTACAGCCTTTCATTAAATGTCACCTCTCTGATCTGTGTGGCAGCTGAGCTGGAAGAGATCAAGAGCTGATGCAGGGAGCCCAAGGAGACTAGTTAGCAGGTCATTTCTGGAGACCAGGAGGAGGGAGAGGCTGGCGGCTTGGGCATGTGTATGGAGAGGGCGTGTACGGGCTTGAGAGATGGTCAGCACATAGAGTCACATGTCAGTGGGGACCACATATTCTCTAAGAACTCAAGCTGTGATATTTTGGGGTTGAGGTATAAAACAGCCTGAGAAACACAAAATTCTCATCAGCCCTTTGTTGTCATGAAATACTGAGGAAGAGAAAAATCTTACCAAATAACTCAGCTTCATCTTCCCCAAACACATTCTTGGCCACTGAAAATCTCTAATTTCCAGAGAGGTTGAGATTTACGAAGACACCCCTGACCCCTTCACAAATATGTAGGCAGTTTCTTCAGATGTCTTGAAATCTTGAAAAATACATTTTTTTAACCAGCTGAAAAACCCCTCTTTCGTTATTGATGAAATCCTTTCAGCAAGCTGGCTGGAGTTAGATTTTTGTCTGGGAATTTACCTTATAGATGAGCTGACTGGGAAAAGAGTTTGATTAATGACTGTTGTGGACCATAAACACTATGAAGAGTGTAATTTCTATGTTGTATGGGAGAGGAAACCTTTTGAGAAAAACGTGCCCATGTGCTCAGAAAGCCTGAGTCCTTCCAGATTTAAAATACCCCACTTGGGGCTTGGGTTATAGAGCTTGCATCGCACATGTGAGGCACTGGGTTTGATCCTCAGCACCACATAAAAAATAAATATATAAATAAAGATATCATGTCCATCTTTTTAATAAAATAAAATAAACATAAAATAAAATACCCCACTTATTGAAGAGTAGTTTCAATACCTTGCCATTTTCTCTAAGTACCCCTTGAGGACAAAGAAGAAGAGTTAGTTCTAAACTGGATTCTACCTCCATATTGAGGAAAACAGAATCTCCAGAGACTGTTTCAAGTCTTATGTTACCATGTTTAACTTTGTCAGAAATGGAGTGTGACTGCTTAGATTGAATTCTAGTGTCATAACCTTCTCACAATCTCATTTTAGAATCTAACGAGGACTCTAATGTCCGAACCATAAGGGTTTCAGGCATCCAAGTTAAGATATAAGGAATGCAGAGTGCAAAATATTACTTTATTACCATTAAGGTCAGGCAGGAAAGAATATGCCTGATGAATATGTGCAGGTGGATTTTTTTATAAAATGCATCTCCAGGATCTGGCAATTCTGCGTGCCTGAGCCCTTCCTTTGTTCAGGAGAGAGGCAAGTGAGGGGTGAAGATAGGCTAGGAGCCTTGTGGTCAGAGAGGAAGAGAAATATGAGGTGAGGAGCATTGTCCACTTAAAATTAAATTAGAGGTCCATCTTATAGAATTTGCCTATTCTAATAACACTATCTAGCTTGAGATGCAATATCATAAATTTATGTAAATTTGAGTGTGGAAAGCCAGCCAGTATTTTATAGTTATAACTCAGTGAACTACAGATGTTTAAAGATAAATGCTTTCTGAAAAAGGACCATTTTCAGAGCTAAGAGGTGATTAAATAGTTGAAATGATAATTGGAGCCCTTTAAGCATATAGCAAGTGCTCTTTCTGTGCCATTTCAGGCCTGCAGTTTTACTGGTCCAGAACCAGTGAATTTTCTTTTTTGGGAGGAAGAGATACTTGGTCCATGTGGATGTTCATCTTTCAACAGTCAATTAAATTTTTTTCCTCAAGTAAGCTTCCTCGGGTACCACTGTCTTGCTCCTTCTCTAACTCTGCTGCTTCGAGTCTCCTCTGTGTATTTTTGTAACTGGTTTATTTCCCCCTTGCAACATTTGTTCCATGAATTCATTATGTAGTGAATTATTTCACCTCTCTGTTCCCTACGAGACTAAATTCTTTGAGGGCTATTTAAATATTTGATATTTACCCTGTTTGATGTTTCTCCAGCAGCACCAGCATGCCTTTTATGTATTGGTGTCCAACAAAAATATTTGTTTGGTTTTCTCTGTGCTTGTTAGAATGTCACTTAGCATGGCGTTGTAAGTTAGGTTCTCTGAAAAGAGACTCTAAGGTAGGGAGTCGCGTCAAAAAAGTTATTGGGGAGTACTCTCCAGCAGTGCCCCTGTCAGGAATCAAGAAGACAGGACTGGATGAAGATGTAGCTATTCTGAAATGCAATTGTAAGAGAGGTCCACCCATCTATTTTAAGGGGATTCATGGAGCTGGGATGTCCATTCAGAGTTATTATGAAGTGAGGTAAGGTTATATTCAGGGAAGTCAGTCTTTAGGAAACATGATTCTCAGGGAGGCAGTTCTCCTGCAACCAGGAGATGTTTGCAGTGAGGGTTGCAGCTGTAAGCTGACAGCAACCAGCTTTCCAGAGTCTATAGGATGGGGGCATGAACCTGAGGAGGGGGATCGTGGTGAGACTTATAGCTCCCATCACAAGACGTCATCATTTCCCAGATGAATCAGACTGCCAAAAGCCAATAAGTCAAGTAGACTGGAACTAAGATTTGTAGCTTGTGTTAGTCAGCTTTGCGTCACTGTGACCAAAATACCTGACAAGAACAACTCAGAGGAGGGAGTGTTTATTTTGGGCTCATGGTTTCAAAGGTTAAGTTCATGGTCAGCTGACTCCATCACTCTGGGCCTGACATGAGGAGGATCATCATGGCCAAAGGGCACGGAGGAGGAAAGCTGCTTAATGGTAGTCCCCTGGAAACAGAGAGAAAGAGAAGGGGGAAAGTGACCACGGGAAAGAGGCACTCTTCCAGAGAATATCCCCAGTGACTCACCTTCACCAGCCATGCTGCACCTGCCTACAATTACCACCCAGTCATTCATTCAAACTAGGATGGGCTAATTAGGTCATAGCTCTCACAATCCAATCACTTCACCTCTGAACATTCTGCATTTACAGGTACTTTGGGGGACACCCACATCCAAACCATAACACAGATTCTCAAGGTCTTTCTATACTGTGTGGCTCAACGTTCTGTTTAACCCAATGAACATCTCTAATTGTGTTGAGTAACTAGTGTGTCCTTATTTTATAAAGCACACAGTATACTTAGGACACTTGGCTTTGGAAGGCACCTCTGCCCACCACTGTGCTGCCAATGCACACCAAGTTACCTGATTTTGGATTCTTTGCCACAGGTAGCAGCCAAGGTTGGGGGTATGGGTTTAGATAGTAGCAGGTAACACTTGCACAGCATTTTCTAAGTACCAGGTACTGTTCTAAGTCCTCTGCATAAGTTCATTCATCTCCCCCCACAATAATACTACGTTGTAGGCATTACCCCATTTTCATAGATGAGGAAACCGAGGCACAGATACTTAAATAATTTGTCCATGGTGACAGAGCAAAGAAGGACTCTAGTGTTGGACTCAGTCTGGCTTGATTTGTGGGAAAAAAATTCTTTGATTTATTATGTACTTATCTGTACCAGGAACTGATCTACACATTTTGCTGACCTCATTTTATTTCCACCACCATGATCCATGGCAGGAATTTCAAACATTCTCCCCATTTTATAGAGCAGGAAACTAGTGCTCAGGCAGTTCATAGCTTGTCTCAGTTCACCCAGATGCAGAGTGGTAGAGCTAGGAATTAAATCCCAATCTGTTTTATATCACTGCCTGTATTTTTAGTCTGTGCCTCTAGGGTTCCAGTTTCTACATTTTGAAAAGAGGGACAGAAAAGCCTCATGGCAACTCTTTCAAGTGCTTGTAAGGCCAAATGAAGCAGGATTTTGGGTGTTTGGATAGTGGATTGGGGCCCTGAAGGGGTGCCCCTCTTTTCACGTCTCTCAACCTATGTGCTGTGGGGTAAGAAGGAAAAATTCACAAGAAGAAGATGGACCTCCATTGGACATTTAATATGTGCCTAGTAGTTTTATGTATGGTTTTATTTTTGCATTGAGAAATAGCAGACATTAATTCTAACCATATGGAAGTACTCATTAAGTGTTCCCCCAGTGGACATGAGTTATTCTTGTTACACTATGGTTTTCCCTCTTCGGCAGGGGCAGAAAAGGAAGGGATATTTTCTGCACTGAGAAATGGAGTTTGTCTCTGGGATTTTGCTAACAGGGCCACATGGGGATTGAATCTTACACCATAAGCTTTATCACCCTGGACTTAAAGCAATGGTGCACTGATTTAGAGAAGAAAAGAATCTAAGGATCAGAAGAGATCTCTCTTAAGATTCTGGTCAGATACTCTATACATATTTTAATTTTCTTCTGAACTTGGGAACCTTGCATTTGAATATAGGACGAGGAAACCCACGTTCTGTTATGGTCCTCCCTTAGAGATGGAAGGTAGACAGTGCTCCTCCTGGGCTGCCAGAGCAGCTGTGCTTCTGTAGGAGTCCTGTGCTTGATGGCTAAGGCAAGCCCATGCAGGTAGGTTATTTACATGAGCACAGAAAGCGGAGCTGATGGGTTGTTGATTGGGCCTGGCAGGGTTAGTTCGGGGAATAACTTTTGTGCTGACATCAAATAGCAGTGATTTTAGGTTTATGACAGTTATCAAATATAATGATATGGAATGAGACCGAATTGTACCATAATAGCAATAAAAATCAACCTGGAAGGAGAGGTACTTCTGTCTGTTTTGCCATTGCTCGGGGAGCTTGATGATGGGCATTCGAGGCTGGCGATCTGACTGTGGAAGATCAGATTTTGTGATTCCCCTTAAGTGAAAAATGGGGCAACCTGTGCTGCTGTGGTCACAGAGGACTTGGACAATGACAGCTATATCCTGGACAGAGATCAGCGGTCACTTGCATAATCGACAACGATGGTTGTCTTCTTGGGAGGCTGGCCCAGAGAAGGCGGGCAGAGAAGGCTTGAGCAAGCTGGAATGAATCTGCTGTTATTAAGACAGAGTAGCTGTTCTGCACCCTCAACAGCTGTGCACTTAGAGCTGGACTGTCTTGGATATTTGGAGAACAATCCCTTATATTTCTTACAGAGCCTTTGGTATAATACTTATCCCTAGAGATGCTTTGCCTACCCCAAACAAGCAAATAAACAAAAACATAACCATGTTTAAGCAAGTTTGAAAATTTTTTACAATTGTGTAAACATTTGTGATGTTCTTATGGTCTGAATGTTTGTGTCCTCTAAAAATCCTGAATCCCCAAGGTGATGGTATTGGAAGATGGGACCTGTGGGAGATAATTAGGATTGATTCCCTTCTAGAAGAGGCATGAGAGAGACCCCTTGCTACTTCTGCCATGTGGAGACCATAGTAAGAAGGCATCATTTGTAAACCAAAAGCAGATCTTCCCCAGACATGGAATCTGCTGGCACCTTGATCTTGGACTTCCTGTCTTTCAGCACTGTAAGAAATAAATTTCTGTTTATAAACTACCCAGATTATTTTAGCAGCTCAAATGAACTAAGACAGACATCTTTCATTCTATTTCCCCTACCCCCAGTACCAGGGATTGAACTCAGGGGCGTTTAACCACTGAGCCACATCCCCAGTCCTTTTTTGTGTTTTATTAAGAGACTGGGTCTCACTAGTTTGCTTAGGGCCTCACTAAGTTGCTGAGGCTGACTTTGAACTTGCAATCCTCCTGCCTCAGTCTCCCAAGCCACTGGGATTATAGGCATGCATGTGCCACTGGCAGCTGGGGACATCTTCTATTCTTAAGGTTAAATTTGCATATGAAGGTATTAGAGACCTTAGTAAGTCCTGCTTTGTATACATCTGCTACTTCTGTCTAACTGACAACATTAAAAACTTATTTGACTCTGGAGAACTTTTATTTATTAATAAAATAAATCACCACCTTATTGTCCAGGAGGGCTGACAGATCATCTAGGTGGAGGAAGGGCAAGTTCTTACCCCTCTCTCCTAACATCAGTCACCCTGGCACACCTGCCCTTGGACAGAAGAACTCTAGGTTTTACGGTCTTTGGATTCCAGGACTTGCAGCAGTGGCTCTGACTGAGAGCCATGCAGTTGGCTGCTTGGTTCTGAGGCTTTTGGCCTGGACTTGAGCCGTACCTTTGGTTTTCCTGTCTCTCTGGTATGCAGACAGCTCATTTGGGACTTCTCAGCCTCCATAATCAAGTAAGCCAAACAAATTCCATGTGCAGCCAGCACAGGACATAGCAAGTTAGCAAGAGAACAATAGCCATAGGAACAGCTGCAAGCAGTTAGACAGTTCTTGTGTTGGGAGCTAGACCATGGAGCATCGTACATACCAAGCTAAGGACCCAGAACACAGTATAATTTCCCAACATATGTCTCTCAGAACAGGAGTCCTGGAAGATGAACATCAATAGCAGGATCCGATAGCTTATAATTGGGGAATTACTTCATTTTGTCAATTTCTTGAAATGTATATTGGCACAGTAAGGGCTCTGATAAGATCTGTAATAAAAATAGCCTATTTAATTTAATTTTGTTTTATCCAGTTTTATCTGCTCTTATTTAAACCTAGAGGTCTTTAATAAGGAAAAAATGTTTATTTACTTGTGTGTGTGTGTGTGTGTGTGTGTGTGTGTGTGTGTGTGTATTGAGGATTGAACTGGGGTGGGGAAGGGGGTTTTACTACTGAGCTACATTTGAAATGTTTTAAAAAATTTTTTGGTTGTCAATGGACCTTTATTTAATTAATTTATTTATATGTGGTGCTAAGAATCAAACCCAGTGCCTCACATGTGCTAGGCAAGTGCTCTATCACTGAGCTACGACCACAGCCCTCTATTTATTTTAAAATTTTGAGATGGGGTCTTGCTAAGTTGCTGTAGTTGTCCTCAAACTTGCAATCCTCCTGCCTTAGCCTCCCAAGTTTCTGGGATTAAACAAGCACATTTTTAAAATACTTATTGGAAGCAATGATCTGCACAGCCACACAACGCATTTTGGGTAAACAGGGAAGAGAGATTGTGGTAAAGGAATGACATGGTTACATCTGCATTGGAGAATGTTCTAATGGTCAGTGTGAACAGGAGGGACGACAGGAGAAACGTGAAGGTGGGGAACCAGGAAGAAGGCTTCAGGGAAGAAGGCGGGTGAGAGCTGGGCAGTGAGTCCTGATCGCCTCACAACATAGAAAGGAGGCAGCAAAGGAAAAGCAGAACTGAGAGGTGGGTGAGGAGACAAATGCTCTAAGACTCAATATTATATAGTCTGAGACCTGGAGAGCCTGGAAGATAGGGTACCAGGGGTAGAAAACCAACTCAGAGTCCCCTTGCCCCAAAGAAGTGGGGAGGGTCACCAGAGAGAAAAAGAGACTGAGAGGAGAGCAAACCTTCTCTTAAGCTCACCCACTTAAACACTGTTGGAAAGACAGACACAATTTAAAGTGTGCAGTAACAGAAGGCTCCTTAAACAGCACAAAAGCTTAAAACCAAATCATGAAAAGAAGTTGGGGGGGAGGGGTGGTCCACAGACATCTGGTGGAGCCCACCGCTGACCAGTCACCTGCTTCCATCAGCACAGTGCCTTTCCACCCCTGACAGCTGCAGATTAAAGCAGAGGGAGTCCCCCATCTTAGCACAGATGACGCACACATGACGAGGGTGGGAGACAGGAAGCAAACTTCAGTCTAAGTCAATTGGTCAAGCACATGGTGAGACTCATTTTCGGGGCAGCGGGCTGAAGCAAAGGTCTGGGTTATATAGGCTTCTTTGAGGGTGGGACAGGAGGGTAATTCCTGGGGGATGAGGGTCCCACTGATCCATTAGGATGGGACAGGAATGTGAATATGGAATTTCCTGGGGCTTATTGTATTGGGATCAGCTAACCCATTAGTGTAGGGGGGGTCAGGTGCCAGACAGGTGTAAAGTACCTTTTGTGTTCTTTTGCTCTGGCTGAGGCCTGGGATTTTAAATGGCAAAAGCTTAGGGAAAATGTCCTTGAATTTATTCTCCATATCCTTCATCCTGCAGTGGGGCCTCTTAAGAATCTGGCCAGATAGGACTTCTAGAAGGACCATGACTAAGTAAGTTGCTGAATGCTTCTCTGTGCACCTGTGCAAACAAGGGGAACAGACTGGTGGAGACCTGGGAGGGGCCCACCTGTAAAAAAATCAGGAATTAGAAAAAAAAAGGAAGGTTTCAGTGTAATACTAAGGATATAATGTACCACAAGAGCAACAGAAAAGAACGAGATGTTTAGGAGATCAACTATTCAGTACTTGACTGACTGAATAAGAAGAGAGCAGTCTGCAAACACAAAATATATTTTAAAAATCATTTATTAAGAGTATAACAACAACACTGATTGAATGTTTATCTTGTGCCAGCTCATGTTCTAAGTGCTTGTAATGAATTAACTAATAAAATCTTTGCCAAAATCCTGTCAGGAGGATGCCATCACTTTATAGATGATAAAACTGAGTTCCATAGAGCTGCGATTCTATGCTCAGGTTCATACAATCAGTATTAGTGGAGTCTGAAGATGGTGGCCCAAGGGCCAAAGGTGGTCTGTCACCTGGTTTTATAGAATTAAGAATGGGTTTTGTTTTAGTCAGCTTTTTCACTGCTGCAAACAAAAGACCTGGAAAGAACAATTAGAGGAGGAAGAGATTATTAGGTGGGCTGAAGGTTTCAGAGGTCTTAGTTTATAGATGGCCAGCTCCGTTGCTTTGAGCCCAAAATGTGGCAGAACATCTTGGCACAAGAGTATGGAGGAGGAAAGCAGCTGGGGACATGGCAGCAGGAAGCAGAGAGAAATAGCCCTGCTCAACAAGGACAAAATATGAACCCAAAAGGCACTCCCAGCTCCTTCTGCCACACCCTGCCTGCCTATAGTTACCACCTAGTTAATCCATATCAGGGGATTAGTGCGTTGATTAGGTTAAGGCTCTCATAACTCTTCTTGCATTATCTCCCCTGTGAGCTTTAGAGGGGGACATTTCATATTGAAACCATTACAGGTCTTTAATTCCAACATTTGTAGATGGTTAGAGAAAAAGTCTAACATTTCATAGCACATGAACATTATATGAAATTCAAATTTCCACCAAGTCGTGTGGGAACCCAGCAATACCTAAGCATTTCTGTGTCCTCTTTGATTACTTTTGTGCTAAAACAGCAGAGTTCAGTAGTTGTGACAGAGACCCTGCAGCTCACTAAGCTGAAATTATTTACTATTCGATTTTTATAGAAAAAGTTTTCAGACATCTGAAGAAACAGCATAGCTAGGATTCAAATCAGAGTTTGAAAGCCAGATCTGGTCTGTGCAGCCATGGAGCACCAGGGCCCAGGAATGCACACATTGGGGTGTTCAAGAAGCTCACTGATGGGTGATAGATGGGTGAGTAAGTTGATCTAGGGCTACAGCAGGCATGAGATGTAGCTAGACCTCTGGATCTGAGAAACAGCATTTGCATTGGGCTGAGAAGGGAGCAGGATGTGGCAAGGATGTTTGGTCAAGTGTCTAAATGAGACACAAAGCTCTTGCAAAGCCAAAGTATTGTGACAAATGACATTATACCAGTGAACTTTCCCTGCTTTTCATTCTTACTTTTACAGATTCCTTGATCCTTAGTTAAAAAGGAACCCAGGAGGGCTGGGGATGTGGCTCAAGCGGTAGCGCGCTCGCCTGGCATGCGTGCGGCCCGGGTTTGATCCTCAGCACCACATACCAACAAAGATGTTGTGTCTGCTGAGAACTAAAAAATAAATATTAAAAAAATTCTCTCTCTCTCTCTCTCCTCTCTCACTCTCTCTTTTAAAAAAAAGGAACCCAGGATTCAGAAAGAATACTGAATATGAAGAAACTGAATAGCTTATGCTCTGAGATTTATTTAATTAATAAACTTATTTTTGCTGCATTGGGGATTGCATCCAGGAGCACTTTTACCCATGGAGCTACATCTCTAACCCTTTTCATTTTTTGAGACAGGGTCTTGCTTAAGTTGCTGAGGCTGTCTTCAAACTTGGGATCCTCCTGCCTCAGCCTCCTGAGTCCTTGGGATTATAAGCATGCATCACTGTGACCAGCTCTGAAATTTAATATCACATTCTTGGCGGGGGGAAGGTGTCTTGAGTGAAAATATAAATTGAAAATGGTATTGGGGAGCTTCACTGCTTGGTTTAATAGTAGCTGGCTGGTGATAGAATCGACAGTACATCTGTTTCTTCATTCAGGGCAGTTGTGAACAGGTTTGCTGCAGAAATACTTCTCATTCCCAAACCTTCATCAGATCTATTTTACTTCCAGCTGGGAAGAGGATGAAGTTCAAGTGCACCTGCCCAGTGTTTTCTGAGAGAGCACACGTGGCTGATCTCCTGCCTGGTTCTCTCTGTGCTGTCTGAAGTGCTGCTAGAAACCGCTCCCAATCAGGCAGATAATAGACATGTCGAAGCTGGTGCTTTCATTACTTGATATGTTCTAGCAACCCTGGGACAGCCCAACTCGCCTTTGATGCCAAAGCAATATTTGCTCATCTAAGAAATTAGGCTCAAAGTGAAAGGAGAAATGAGATGGAATGACATGCAACAGTGGCTCCAGAGCTTGTTGTGTCTGTGACGATGCCAGGAAATCTCATTAGTACCATATCCCACTCAGCCATCCTGTTTTAAAAGAGCATCAAGGGGCTGGAAGCGTCTTCCTTCTTGTTGGCTTCCATGTGGCAATCAAACCTTTCTTCTCCTTAAATATGTATTTACAAGGTTCCCAGTTCACCTGTTCATGTAATATGGACACAAAAGTGTCCCAAACCCAATATGGCCCCCACCGCCAGGAGGGTAGCACAGTCTGGGGGCAGAGATATCAAGCACGTGGTCAGATGCCTACCTTGACTGTGGCACCTGTGAGATGCACTGTGTGATCAGAGAGCAGGTGGGTGGGATGTGGTGAGGGCAGGTGGGTTGTGATGAAGTTAGGATCTGTTTGAGACTGAAAGATTAGCATGCATTCTCAAGTCGAGAGGGGAAGCAAGAGAGTGCCAGGGAGAGGGGCTGCATGTTGGCTCTGAGGCTGCCAGACAGCTTTGCCTGGCTCCCGTCACTCACCTGGGATTATCTGAGAAACCAAGGTTGCTTGCCTTCCAGCACTCTGGCCTGTGCCTAATTTGAATTCATTTGTGTTTTAATGGACTTACTTGGCTGAGTCAACAGTCTATTGACAGCTCTGTGCTGTGCTGTCTAGGAATACTGAGTAGCACCACCTCTTCATCACCCACATCCCTGAAGATACCAGGTATGCAGCAGACCTGTGTGTGAATCCCAGATGTGCCTTTTCTGAGGCTCATAGACCAGGCAAGAAAACTTGATCTCTCTGGGACTTAGTTCTTCGTCTGTTTAAAAATTGAAGAGCTGGTGATGTTGATTTAATTTGATTATTGTGAAGATGAAGTGAGATTCTGTAACATGAAGCACAGTTCCTGGAACAAAGTAAATGATCTGATGAATATTCCTTGACTGAGTAGCAGAGTCGGTCTTGAACCAGGCCTCGGAGTCCACCTGATCCATCCTCGTTTATGCACAGACCATAATGTTCTGCAACTCTCTACTTACCAATTCTCTTCCCTTATTTTACTGGGAACAGATATATCACCTAATAACCTTTGGCCATTCCTTTTCTGGCCAAACCATTATTGCATTGTTAAAGAGTCATTTATTTATATATGTCTGGCAATTGCAAAACGATTGGTCCAGCTAGGAACTGGATGAAAAACAAAAAACTTTTTTTTTGTACTGTTATAATTCATGAGTATTAAAACGTATTGATGATCAGGGAGCCCATGAAACCTGCTGATTATTCTTTTGTTTTGTTAACATCTTACAAAAAACGTTTGTCTGGCTCTGCTATCTTTCAATTTTGTGTGCTGTTTTGACTAAGATTCCATCCAAATAATGTTGTTTCTTCAGTGGTTGCCTGGGACACCCACACCACCCACAGGAAACCCATCTTGCTTCCTTTTATTAGGAACTATGTTCATATCCATGATGGAATTCTGCATTTTGCTATTTAATGCTCTGGAACCTGACATGGTGTCACGTAGCTGCTTCTCTGCAGAGTACGATCTATTCATTTACTGCATTTCAGAGAATTGAGGAAACCGACAAGGTCAAGTGGGGTGAGCAGTCTTGAGAGTGAATGGGGAAAAAGGCATGGAGGGGATGCCACTGGGACTGTGCAGGCTCAGGTGTTTGGTGTCACAGTCCACGAGATGGAATTCTCGTGTAGCCAGAACCAAACGGAGAGTCTCTTATGAAGTCAGCACTTCTTCCCTGACAATTTCTGATAAGCAACTGGCCATGGCTCATTTATAACCTATTATTCTTGTCTTCAATTTTTCAAGACTGAGACCTACATGTATGAAAATAATCTGGTATAGTATCTTTGAACCCAAATAGACAGGGATTTTTCTTCCCCTTTTCTGCACCCTAAATTTCTGTTCACTATGTCCTAAGCCCTTTGATTCTCAGGAGAACTATACTTCTTTTTTATATTGAGGAAGTAAATAAAAGCGAACAATTCTCATGTTTCCTTCTTGTGGATTTTATTGAAAAACTGTGCAAAGAATAATAGTCTCATAGACTCTTCCTGGGTCCAAATATGGGCTTGCTTACTTAGTGGCTGTGCAACTTTGTCTAACTCACATATTCTCTCTGTGCCTGTGTTTCTTTCTCCAAACTAGAGGAAATAATAGCACCTGCATAGTGGTACTATTGTGATATTTGGTGTATTATGTGAAAAAAATGCTTAGAACTTTATGATGTATATTCAAAGCAAAATTAGTATTAAGTTGAGCATGAAAATAAGACTACCAGCTTTCTCCTATGTAGGATAAGATGAATGCAATTGCCTTCTATATAAAATCTCTTATAAAATTTTGATTTTGGGGAGATATGACATAGAAGAAAATCAGTAAATATACCCAAACAACACCATTTAGACTCTCTTTAAATAAATGTATTTATGAATGTACTAGGGCAGGGGATTGAACAATTATATTACATGCATGTATGAACATCACATAATGAATCCTATTATGTATAATTATAATGCAAATGTTGAGGAACAAATAAAGAAAAAAAATAACCTAGATGCCCTTCAATGATGAATGGATAAAGAAACCATGGAATAAAAACACAATGGAATATTACTCAGCATTTAAAGAGAATAAAATCATGTCATTTGCCGGTAAGTGGATGGAGTTGGAGAATATCATGCTAAGTGAAGTTAGCCAATCCCCCCAAACCAAAGGACAAACATTCTCTCTGATAAGTGGATGCTGATCCATAAATGGGGGGGGGAGCGGTGCATGGGAAGAATGAAGGAACTTTGATTGGTGGGAGAGGCATGGAGGCATGGGGGGTAAGAAAGATGGTAGAATGAGATGTACATCATTACCCTTGGCACATATATGATTACACATAGGGTGCGATGCTACATTGTGTACAACCAGAGAAATGAAAAGTTGTGCTGCAATTGTGGACAATGAATCAAAATACATTCTGCTGTCATATATACCTAATTAGAATAAATAAATTACTTAATTAAAAAATTAAAAATTAAAGAAAAAAACATGGGGCTGGGGTTGTGGCTCAGTGGTAAAGTGCTTGCCTAGCATGTGTGAGGCACTGGGTTTGATTCTCAGCACCACATACAAATAAATAAAATAAAGGTCCATTAACAATTAAAAATATTTTAAAAAACCAGTTGACATTATTTAAATCAAACTCCCTCAAAGTGCTGAAAATGGTCCTTTTGAACACTTTTACACTGTTGGTGGGATTGTAAATTAGTACAACCATTATGGAAATCAGTATGGAGGTTCCTCAAAACACTGGGCATGGAATCACCATATGACCCAGCTCTACTAGTTCTCAGTATTTATCCTAAAGAATTACAGTCATCATACTACAGTGATGCGATCATATCCATGTTTATGGCAGCACAATTCACAACAGCCAAACTATGGAACCAGCCTAGGTGTCCATCAACAGATGAAGGGATGAAGAAAATATGGTATATAGACACAATGGAGTTTTACTCAGCCATAAAGGAAAATGAAATTATGTCATTTGCAGGAAAATGGGTGGAGTTTGGGGAACATTATGTTAAGTGAAAAAACTCAAAACTCAATAAGGCAAGGGTCGTGTTTTTTTCTCATGTAGAAGCTACAGAGGAAAAAGGAGGCACTGGGTTTGATTTCCAGAAAGAAAGGTGGGGTGCAGGCATCTCATGAAAATCAAAGGGAGAGCAGTAGAGGAAAGGGACCTGGGGTGGGAGGCAGCGAGTGGGGGGGGGAGTGCTAGGGGGTGATATTAGCCAGATTATGTGTAGTATGTGCACATATGAATATGTAACAACAAAACCCATTGTTTTGTACAAATAAAATGCACCAATAAAATAATGTGGAAAGAGGAAAAAAGGGAAGTGGTTATTTTGCTAGCATAGGCTTTAGAGACCATCACCTTGGTTTTGGGGGAAAATGAGACTTCATTCTGCTCCATCCAGAATACCACATAATATGTATTGCTAATTTATTCTGGAGCAGTGTTAAGTTTCTATGGCTGACCTATCATTGCTTTAGTTCCACAGACTTCTCTGCCTTATTTTCACCAATTTGTCTATGATTTTTTAATGGTTTATTTATAGTCGTGATGCTATAGTCCATTTTCCCACAAATCTATCCAGTTACTAAACAGATATCTAATATAAAGAAACAAAATAGATGAGATACAAATGAATTAAGATGGGAATTCAATTCTTGAATTCTTCCCACAGCCTTCACTTTTATGAAACCATTTTTTCCCTCTGAAATCTTGGAACATTCATCCCTCTTATTTTCTATGATAACTTTTTGTTCTTTTGTTCTGCAGAGTAACAAAGGCAGTTACTGGCTGAATGAAGCAGAAAGACAGAGCCTTTGAAGGCAGACTGGGTTAAGCTCAGTTATGGGGTATGGATGCTGAGATGGGAACATAATTGCAGGACAGTAAAGATCTGGGTGTTGAGTGCTCCCTAGCTCCTTGAGATAGGTTAGTCCTTTTCTTTGCTAAGCTACAATTTGACCAGTGTGTATTTGTGTGTGTGTTAATAATACTAAGGATTGAACCTAGAGGTGCTTAAACTCTGATCCACATCCCCAGCTCGTTTTTATATTTTATCTAGAGACAAGGTCTCACTGAATTGCTTAGGGCCTTGCTAAGTTGCTGAGGCTGGCTTTGAACTCACAATCTTCCTGCGTCAGCCTCCCAAGCTGCTGAGATTTCAGGGCTGAGCCACTGTGCCTGGCTCAGTGTGATTTTTTTTATTGGTTCTTTTTGGTTATACATGAATATAGAATCTATTTTGATATATTTATACAAGCATAGAATACATCTTATTCTAGTGGTGAATTTGACATAGGACCCTGCAGTCTGCCACCCTGCCAGGCTCTCAGAGGTCATGGGGCCTGTGGTGGTGCTAGCACGGAGAAATCAGCTTGGTTTTCTTTTGCTACTTCCTGTAGTTTTCTTCTTCTTCTTGCTCATCACCCTTCAGCCATATGGCCTATGTCATCTGTCTTTTCCTTCATTGCAGTGATTCTTAGGGGCAACACTGTCCCTTGGGAAATACTTGCCAATGCCTGGAGACTTTTTTAGTTGTCACAACTGCAGGAAGTGGGATGCTACTGACATTTCTTGGGTAAGATCAAGGATGCTGCTAGAGATGTCACAGTGCACAGGCCAATGTCCAGTGACAAAGAATCATCCATCTCCAAATGTTATTAGCATCATAGTTGAGAAACCCTGCCTAATGTGATACATTTGTTCTGCTTCCTTTGAGTCCTTCTGCCTAGAACATTCTTCCTCTGTACTTCTCTCCTGGCTGGTTCTTTGTTGCTTGCTGATTTATATATGAATGCCAGCTCCTTGGGTGGCCTTCCCTAATGGCTCCACTCAATTTAGGTTTCTTCCCTCTACCCCTAGATACTCTTTATTAAACCTTCCTTTTAACTTTTTTCTTATGGAACTCAGTCCTGTGAATTATGAGTTGTTTAACAAAGATGTTCACTTTATGCTTCACACATTTGGCTTTTCACAAAGCAAAGAAATTACAAATGCATTTCCATTTTTGATACGTCTTCTGTTTATTGCCACTTCTGTGCAGAAAAGCTTTCAAACACCAACAGAAATACTTTTCACTTGTTGAAAAATGCAAAATCATTGTGTGCCCGTAATTAATTTTTTTGTGCTTTCATCTAATTAAATTTGTGTAAAGAATGAGGAAAGGGCTTTATCATCCACGGGAAAAGCAAGTTTCTCACACCTGACTTCAATCACTCTGAGTAACTACTTCATTAGGACAGAGGCAAGCCCAGTGACAGATCATTAATTTTCATGGATATAATCTGCAAAGCCAAATGTTTGTAGAAGGGGCGTCTGGCAAGAACGGCATAACTGTATCAGCGCTTATTAAAAATAAGCTATAAGTTAGTTTGTCTGCTGCCTGCATCACGTTATGAATTAAATGTAACCACCATAACTTATATAAACCACAGCCTGAGTAAGAAAAAGTAGATACCATCTTCATCCTTTAACAGTCTGGGTCTTTTACATTCTTGAACTTGAATTTTTTTTTTTTTTTTTTGGGTTAATGGAAAGAAAGAAAATGGAATGAACTCCATAGACGTTTGTATTCATTCTTTCTGTGATTTGATTCTTTTGCTATTTTGAATAGGACGAAAGTGAAGACAGATAGGGTCCTAAGAGAGTGTGTAGTCTGAGTGGGGAATGCAATACGCTGTATCCGTCTGATAACTAATAAATATATCTGTCACAGTGCTTCAAAGACAGTCTTAAATATCAGGAAAGAAAAGTAGCATTGTGGACAAATTCTGCATTTCTCCCAAATAACCAGTTTTGGAAGGGGATTTTACCATCTCTGAAATTTTCCATACTTTCTGGGGGATTAGGATCTGGGAATATCATGAACATGCATATCTACTAATTTATTACTCTTGCAAGATGGTTGTATCAAATTGGGAAGTATTTTCATAAACAGTGAAATAATTTAAAGGTGAGCTGAAACAATAGAAATGAACCTCCCTTTCCTCAAGGCTGAAGTATTTCCTTGGTCCCTTGTCCTTTCTGAGACCAGAACCTGCCAAGGCAAGCTTGGGTCCTTGCTTTGTAACCCACATGTGGTCTGGATATAGGAGGTGGATTAGGATTAAGATGTGTGCTGATTTGAAATCAATTTACTGAAAAAGACAACTGCTTTTAGAATTGAAAGTGAATCTAAATATTGGCTCTGTTGTTTCCTAGCTGCGTTGGGTAATTTCACATTTTCTTATCTGCAGAATGGGAAAGATGACTGACTGCACTCTTATATAATGTGCCTAGCCCATATTTCAGTATATTGTGCCAGGGATTGAACCCAGGGACACTTAACCACTTAGTTACATCCCCAACCCATTTTAAGTTTTTTTTTTTAAGAGAGAGAGAGAGAGAATTTTTTTTAATATTTATTTTTTAGTTTTTCGGCAGACACAACAACTTTGTTTGTATGTGGTGCTGAGGATCGAACCCAGGCCACACACATGCCAGGCGAGCGTGCTACTGCTTGAGCCACATCCCCAGCCCCCATTTTATGTTTTACTTACAGACAGGGTCTCGCTAAGTTGCTTAGGGCCTATCTAAGTTACTGAGGCTGGATTTGAAATTTTGATCCACCTATTTCAGCTTCCTGAGCTGTTAGGATTACAGGTGTGTGCCCAGCTGGACTATCGTGACAGAAATAGTTTTTGTGTCTCCATTAATGAAGCCATATTCTAAGTGCTAATGATAGGAAGATAATAAAAGGGATTATTGTAGGATTTGTTTACTTTTCCTATAACAGTTGTCATATAGGTTTTTTAAAATTTGTTCTTTTTAGTTATACATGACAGTAGACTCTATATTGATATATTTATACAAACACGGAATATATCTTATTCTAATTAGGATCCTATTCTTGTGGACATACACGATGGTGAGATTCTCTATGGTGTATTCATACACACACATAGGAAATTATGTCAGATTTATTTCACTGTCTTTCCTATTTTTATCCCCCTCTCTTCCCTTCATTCCCTTTTGTCTAATCTAATGAACCTCTATTCTTCTCCTCCTCCCTTATTGTAGGTTAGCATCCATATATCAGAACATTTGACCTTTGGTTTTGGGGGATTGACTTATTTCACTTAGCACGATAATCTCCAGATCCACTCATTTACTGGCAAAGGCAAAAAGCCCTTCTTTTTAATGGCTTAGTAATACTACATTGTGTATATATACTACAATTTCTTTATCCATTCATCTTTTGAAGGCACCTAGGTTGGTTCCATATCTTGGCTATTGTGTTTATTGAGCTGCTATGAACATCCATGTGTCTGTGTCACTATAGTATGCTGATTTTAAGTCCTTTGGATATATACCAAGGAGTGGCATATGGGTCAAATGGTGGTTCTATTTCTAGTTTTTGAGGAATCTTCTGACTGCTTTCCAGAGTACTTGCACCAATTTGCAGTCCCACCAGCAATGTATGAGTGTGCCCTTTCCCTTCATATCTTCACCAACATTTATTGTTACTCGTATTCTTCAAAATTGTCATTCTTACTGAGAAAGATAAAATTTCAGGGTAGTTTTAATCTGCATTTATCTAATTACTAGAGATGTTGAACACATTTTCATATATTTGTTAACCATTTGTATTTCTTCTTTTGAGAAGTGTCTGTTTAGTTCCTTTGCCCATTTTCTGATTGGGTTATTTGTTTGTTTGTTGATTAGTTTTTTGTGTTAAGTTTTTGAGTTCTTTGTATATCCTGGAAATTAGTCACATTAGGGTTTTAAGGTTTACCTTGTAGAGCTGAGTCTCATTTGTCCCTGTTTTGTTTGTTTGGGTTTTTTGTTGCATTATCATAATTGTCATTTTTGTGTTAATGGTCTTAAAACAGACTTTTTGGTAAGTCTCAGGGTATATTTTCTTTTGTTAAGTCTTTTCAGTTTTATTCAGATACTGGAGGTCTGGGTTGCCCTAGTGTGCTTCATATACTCTTTGTTTTCTCCTGTCCTCGAGGGAAACTCATTTTTTTTCCCTAAATACCGAGTAGAAACAAGTGGTCTTCATAGACACAGGGGCCGAAGTCCTGACAACTAGAACTGTCCTTTAACAATCTGGAATATAGAGTGGTTGTAGATGGATTTACATCACAAGGATCATATCTATGTTTTTTCTTTATATTTTAAATCACAATTGAATACCAGGTAATAGTGTTCTCTCTCTACAAATTTTTAAAATAGTTTTTTAGTTGTTAATTGACCTTTATTTTATTTATTTATATATACCTGATTGAGTCCCATGCAGATGAGATAAACTGGGTTTAAATGGGCTGGCTGCAACATGAGACCAAGAAAGCAGCAGCAAAAAGAGTGTGAGCCCATGTTTGTTTTATTTTATAACTGGGACATCAAAGGCAGGGATAAGGTTTCAAGGGTGGAGTCTTGCTTTGTGATGTCTTGTGGTCAGCAGATTGATTGACATCTTGACAGGTCACACCCATCTCAGGTGCTGTGTGGGATCTTAGGCAGAGCTTGAGGGGGAAATTCACCTGCATCAGGATCAACCCATGACAGGGAGTTCACAATGCCAGAACTATCCCCTCAGGAGGCTATGATGCACAACCAATCTACACATAGTCCATGGATGGCTCGTGACAATGTATGGTTCTGAGAATCAGACCTAGTGCCTCACACACTCCAGGCAGGCACTCTACCACTGAGCTACAACCTCAGCTCCCCTCTCTACAAATTTGTTGAAGAAAGAAAAGAAAGAAGAAATCACCCCTAGACACTAGGCATGAGAGCGTCAGCTTTCTCCTTCATATCCTAGACACTGATGTCATGTTTACAGAAGAGTGGAAACTAGGTCATAGGAAACGCAATTGGATGAATTATAAGTGGGCTTTGCAAATAGAATATTCGAGTCAGAGAATGTAAGTTCCCATTTTGTCTCTGTCACTTAACTGCTGAATGAGCTTGGGCAAGTTACTTGAATCCCAGCTGTGTGAACCCCAGCTGCTTTATAAAATAGCCATAATAATAATTTCCCTCGGTGGAAGTGTTGTGTTACATAGTCTTCATGGGGATTTAATGAGAATATAAGCAAAGCACTCTGTCTAGCAAACAGGCCACAAATGCTAATAGTAACATTAATTTTTGGATTTGAATAAGTTTTCCTTTCTGAGAGCTGCTCTAGTAGAGCTCTAGACTAGTCACCTTCCCAAATTCTGCATTTCCATGAAGCCACTGGTGTGAATTTCCTTTGAGGCTCCTGGGTGCCGGTGAATGAGTGGCCCCTGAGAGCACATCTGGAAACTGTCCCTGAGACCTGTCACTTTGCTTTTGCAAAATTGAGGTCACCTCCCATCAGCTCCATCTCTTAGTTTTTGAACTAAGGAGGTCAACTCCATAAGAGTTAAACTCTCTCTACCTGATGCTCATATTTTTTATTACCTATGGTATACGAACATACTGCTGAAATATAATATTTATCGGAGAACATTTCATGCAAAGGGCATGGTACTGAGAAATACATTAGCGGTGAGATGCTTTTTTAAACTGAGTGGGATAACTCCATCCAATGGCAATCAATCAGAGTAAATGATGTTTGCCTTAAGTACTCTAAACATCTTGCTGGCCTTAGTCTCAAAGGAAAAGAAATAGTATCAATGTTAATAATAATATTTACGTGTTAAGACCAATGTGTGACATGGTTTTGTGATGTAACATCAACAGTAGGAAAACTTCCTGGAGTATCAATTCAACACCTTTGTTTAATTGAGCATCTTCTGTGTTAGGCACAAAACTAAGAATTCAGAGTGTATGAGGCAACTCATGTCCTAAAAGGGGATTATAAATTGATAGCACTAATGGTGCCATATTTCAACAGCTTGCATTTGTTTCCTAGAGTAGATGTGTTGATGTAACATTGCCCTGAGCTGTCTGGCTTATTTATTTATTTATTTATTGGTACCAGTGGTTGAACCCAGGGGGTTGCTTAACCACTGAGCCACATCCCCAGCCCTTTTTATTTTATTTTTTTTTTGAGACAGGGTCTCACTCAGTTTCTTGGGGCCTCCCTATGTTGGTGAAGCTGGCTTTGAACTTGTGATCTTCTTGCCTCAGGCTCCCAAGCTACTGGGATTTCAGGTATGCACCACTGTGCCTGGCTTCCACATGCTTTTATCACATATCAGTTCTGGAGGCTGAAATCCAAGATTGAGGAGTCAACGGGAACTAACGAGGGAATTAAAATTAAAATGAAGATTATTAGTCCCTTCGAAGGGACTAAGGAGGGTCTGTCCTAGGGCTCTCTATTAGCTTTCAGATATTTCCTTGGCTTGTCAAAGCTTGCCTTGGCTTGTCTTCACCAAAACTCCTGTTGTATTTCTAGTGGAAGGATATGGAGAGGTGGTGGGACCTGCAGGAGGTGCCACCCTCTAAAGGTATTAATACCTGTCTTAAAGAGACTGGGTGAGATCTCCCAAGGCTGAGTTAGGTCTCTCAGACGTGAGCTGCATCTCCTGCTATGGGCTAGTTACTGCAAGAATTATTGTTTTAAAATAAGGTTGTCCCTGGTGTTGTGGCCTCTTCCAAATGTGCTTTGACCTTCTGATGCCATCTTCCATGAGTCCTTTACCAGAAGCCAAGAAGATGCTGGTGCTATGCTCTTGGACCCCTAAAAACCAGAAGTTAAATAAACCTCTTTTCTTTACAAGTTACACAGCTTCAGGTATTTTGTTACATCAACACAAAGTCTTAAAACACAACTTATCTTCAGTTTTCCCTGACACTGTGTGTTTCTGTCTGTCTCTCTCTTTGTCTAAATTTCTTCCTTTTATAAGGATCTAGTCGTATGGATTAGGACCTACCCAGACAACAATTTTTTAAACTTCATTACCTCTTTGAAGACCTTGTCTGAATTAGGTTACATTCTGAGGTATTTGGGGTTTAGGACTCAAACATACATTTTTGGGAGGCCACAATTTAATTTGTAACATTTCTGTGCCTTACAGCCATTCCTCTTCCAGTATGCAATCCTCTCATCCTACAAAATCTATGTATGTTTTCTGAACTCTTGCTTGCTCTTGGTGTGCATGCCATTTCTGGTCAGACAGAGGATTCCTTTCTTTGAATTACATGTATCTTAACAATCTGGCATGGTGAGGCCAAGTTATACCTTCATTCTGTGTTATTCCTTCCATGCAAGGAGGGAAGTGATTCTCACAACCTGAATTCAACTCTGTTCTCTTAATGAACAAATGGTTTGGCTTTGCTGATTCTAAGTTTCTGTTTTGGAAAAAGTGAGCATTAAAACCCATTAATAATTTTTTTTATACTCAAGATTGAATGTGGGGAACTCAAACACTATATATGAGCCATATCCCCAGCCCTTTATTTTTTATGTGTGTGTGTGTGTGTGTGTGTGTGTGTGTGTGTGTGTGTGTGTGTGTGTATACATACAGGGTCAAGTTGCTGAGACTGGCTTTGAAATCGGGATTGTGCTGCCTTAGCCTCCTGAACTGCTAGGGTTACAGGTGTGGGCCACCACTCCTGGCCAAAACCCATTTTTTTTTTGGTATAAATTAACTGAAATACCTTATATAAGAATGTAGCCACATGGTAGATAGTCACATTGTACAAATATCCCCTCCCTCCTTCTGTGTTCAGTAGTTACTCTTTTTGTGGTGAGGGAGGGGTGATTTATGGAAATGAAATCTCTTACACTATCTTAGAGACGGGAAATCAAAAGCCAGAGACTGATAGATGGCTTATGCAGGGAAAAAAAAAAAAAAAAAAAAAGAAAGAACCAGAAACAGAATCTGCAGTAGATTTGGGTTGACTCTTTGGAGTCAATTTATTTTTGTTTTTCCATTTAAGGGAGCCAAATTCTAAGTACCAATAATAGGAAGATGGCGATAGTGATTTTTATTGACAAACTTCAATTATTTGATAAGACGTTTATACATTTGTACCTCAATGATCTTTGGATTTATAGTTGTTTCACACACATTGTTTTCACATTAACTTCAGCAGTAATTCTTTTTCAGCAGGTTTTTACTACCTTGTACTCATTAGCATGATTTATATTTTATTCTTTTTTCTTTCATTCTGGGGATTGAACTCAGGGGCACTCGACCACGGAGCCACATCCCCAGCCCTATTTTGTATTTTATTTAGAGACAGGGGCTCATTGAGTTGCTTGGTGCCTCAATTTTTGCTGAGACTGACTTTGAACTCATGATCCTCCTGTCTTAGCCTCCCCAAACCACTGGGATTACAGGTATGTGCCACCGTGCCCGGCTGTGTTTTATTCTTGACAGCCAAACAGACTGTATCTAAAATTCCTGTATTTTTAAAAAGTTCTTTTCAATTAACCAATATTTATTATTAAAACAGTGATATTCTTCTTACTGGTTTCATCTATTATTACATATGTCTCACTTGGTAGCAATTTTTGGAGACATGACTAAGGTGTGTTGACCAATGTGTTAAGACAGGAGCAACCACATCCATTTGAACTATATATATATTTTTCCTTGCTGCTAACCAGAGACTTCATATATTTGTGCCACTATCAAGCATTTGGGCAAGTGGTGTTCACCTTTAACCCACAAAGCCACTAAGAAATCTGTACTATGCCACTGAATCACCAGGGATCAGATAAAAACCTCCTGTACTGCGCTGACCTGCAAAACAGGTGTCCTTTTGCCTCTTATCATCTCCCCTTCCAAAGTGACACCTTGGACCAAATCCATCTCTTATTGAGTTTTCAGATGTATTGTGACTAAAATTGAGACTGAGAGAGAAAAAAATTGCACCTCAGATCCTGTTGTTTATTTATTTATTTTTTGGAAGCTCTTTAGAGCTCTGCTTTTGGAAAGATCGATGTCAATTTGGAGGAAGAAAGCACAGCTGTGTGGCCAACTGTGTTGTTGATCTTGAATCTGAATGCCCCTCCAGGTTCCATCTGGGACTGACATTTAACTTGACCTTCTCAGGACAAGAGGTTAATTTCTTCGGTATTAGAATTATGGAGATTAATTTGCAAAGCTGCTTATAATGAAGATGCCTCTGGCTCCTGCATCTGGGCTGGAAGAGCAGACCTTAATGATGGTAATCCGTTTCCTCTCAGGGATGACTGAGGTCTGCAGTTTCAAGCTCAGACAAGTTCTTTGTGGATTGTGCTTCTTTATCACTGTGCTGGGGAGAGATTTGGTAACCTCTGAACCCACAGCATGTCCTCTCATCTGAGATAGAAAAGATCTTACTGACGTGGGAAATGAATGCATTCTTCTTATGTTAGCTCTAATAAGTATAACAAGAGCTGATGGTTGAGCAGCTAAGCCAATGACATAAATTGTTCCACATAATCATTCCAGTAGCTATGGAAGATAACCACTGTTATCATCTCCCTTTTGTGGGTAGCTGGAAAAATGAAGTAACTTTTTTCGGGGGTACTAGGATTGAATCCAGGAGTATTCTACCATCAAACCACCTCCCCAGGCCTTTTTTATATTTTATTTAAAGACAGGGTCTCACTAAGTTGCTGAGGCCTTCCTTGCTACATTTCTGAGGCTGGCTTTGAATTTATGATTTTCCTGCTTCAGCCTCCTATGTTGCTGGGATTACAGGCATGCACCACCACAACATGAAAAATTAAATAACTTTTGCACAATCAACAGAGTTGGTACTTTTGCAGAACCAGAACCTGGTAATGGTTCTGTTTTACTCTGAAGTAAGATGTTATGAGTCACTAGTTGTCCTTTCTCCTGGAGGAATTTAAAAGAAATGGTAGTTTTTTTTGTAATAGGTACTATTATGAGTGATTTAATTTTGCAACAATCCCATTACACAAATAAAAGTAATATGCTTCTTTTACAGAGGAGGAAAGGGGAGCACAGGAAGCTGGAGAGACCAGACCGTGATTAGTCAGTGGATGAATGACAGGCTGGGGGATTTTCATGCAGGCACTCCATGTTTTTAACCCACCCATAATTATTCCTCTCTGAGTGGAGTTGAGAGTTGATTTCTGTATTCTTCTACAGAAAATATACCTTGATGTTCATAGGAAGAAAAACCAGACCTGGATTTTGTTAACTCTTCAGTGATGGTCCTAGATCAATCTTTCTCAATCATTCATTTCAGAAACAACTAAGGAGCCCTTAGTTACAGTAATTTACATTTAACTGCTCTGGGTCAGGACCTGGATATTTTTTTTTTTTTTTGCTTCCCAGGTAATTCTCATGGGCAGCTGGGGTTGAGATTCAATATTCTAGATAAGCAATTTGGCCATAAAAAAAGAAATAGTCCAATAGAAGATAGATTAAAAAAACTATCCACTAAGACTAATGTTCAGGGTTCTTTCCAAGGACTGGTAAATTAGGTGTCTCAACACTCTATGCCCATTCCCCTCTCCAAATAGAGAGAAAAAAAAATCAGGAAAAAACTTCAGAGTTGGTTAGAGGGCTGATGTCAATTTAATTAGCTCACTTCCTAGAGCCCTGCTAATCTGGTCTGCTGCCTCTGACATGTAGTTACCAAGTTCCAGCATTTTCGCAACTTGTGATTTATTGCTCAGCTACCACACTAGTGACCAGGACACGCCCCAATTAGCGGCCTGTCATTTGTACTGGCTATGGAGCCTCTTCGGTTCTGAGCACTTGTCCGACCTCATTGTGTGCTGTCGGATTTTTCAGGTTCTAATGGTTGGAGAAGCAGCCTTGTCTTCTTCTTTTGCCTTTTCTCCCTCCCCTTCCTTCCCTGGATGTTTCCTCTAAGAAGTCAAGCTGGAAGGGACATATTTATAAAATAAAAAAAGAATAAATCATGGCTCCATTGCAGGTTTTGGTTCTCTAGCGTGCACCCACAAAGCCCCATGAGAGAATGATGAGAATGCTGAGCTTTCTTCCTCACATACAGACATCAATTTAAAATCAGAATATCTGTGTTTCCCCATTTTGAGGCACATCTGCATATGTGCCACCAAAGATCTCCTTATCTTTTCCATTTGAGAATAATATGTCGTACTCTTAGTAGTTTTATTAGCTATAAAAATCCCCTTTTTGAAAGCATATGGAAATGGTAGGAGACCCTCAGTGTTACACAAAATTACATATAAGAGGTTGTGAGGGGAAAGCGGGGGGGGGGGACAAGGGAGAGAATTGAACAACAGCAGATGAGGTAGAGAGGGAAGATGGGAGGGGAGGGGAGGGGGGATAGTAGGGGATAGGAAAGGCAGCAGAATACAACAGTCACTAATATGGCATTATGTAAAAATTGTGAATGTGTAACTGATGTGATTCTGCAATTTGTATTTGGGGTAAAAATGGGAGTTCAACAATTACTAATTGGGCATTATGTAAAATTGTGGATGTGTAACCGACGTGATTCTGCAATCTGCATTTGGGGTAAAATTGGGAGTTCATAACCCACTTGAATCTAATGTATGAAATATGATATGTCAAGAGCTTTGTAATGTTGTGAACAACCAATAAAAAAAATAAAAAATTAATTAAAAAATGGGAGTTCATAACTCACTTGAATCAAATGTATGAAAGATGATATGTCATGAGCTTTGTAATGTTTTGAACAACCAATAAAAAAGGGAAAAAAAATAAAAATCCCCTTTTTAATTTTCAATATGCAATTATCATGTGAAGCGGCTTACCTTAACTCATTTCTGAGCAGTTGAAAGAATATCAACACTTTCGAGAAGTCAGAGGGCTTATGAAGAACAAAAATTAAAAGATCAAGGTAAAAAATGCTGCCAGGCATGGTTGCACATGCCTATAATCCCAGCAGCTCTTGAGGTTGAGGTAGGAGGATTTCGAGTTCAAGGCCAGCCTCAGCAATTTAGCCAGGCCCTAAGTCACTTAGTGAGTGACTTATATGTAATTATATATATGGGGGGGGCGGTTGGGACAGGGGATGTGGCTCAGTGATGAAGTGCCCCTGGGTTTGATCCCTGGTAGAAAAAAAGAAAGGCTGATGTCAGATTATATTGAACCTAGTGATGGGAGGTTACCACATGATTTCCCCCAGTTCCTCCTTTCCTGTTTTGCCAGCAAGCTCCTGTGGCATGTGCCCTCTACCTGTGTCCACCAGAGGTGGTCTGTGCATTGTGGTTAAGAACACCTCAGCGACTTCCTTGAGGATGCCGTTCTTTTTCTGTCTTCAGTTTTCTTGGGTTTAGTTTTTTTTTTTTTTTTTTTTTGTGGTGCTGGGGATTGAACCCAGGGCCTTATGCATGTTAGACAAGGGCTCTACTGCTGAGCTACATCCCTAGCCTTTTTTTTTTTTTAATGTTAGAGAATAACTGGGACAGTTTAGGGAGATGGCATAGAAAAGCACAAAGGCCTGATGCCAGAGGCAGCTGGCCCTGGAGTAGACTCACTATGTGATCTGACTTCCCCACACTTCTGTTCCTCAACTTAGGAAATATTGGAGGAGCAAAAATAATGGATTAGGTCAAATCAGTGGTTCTCAGTGTGATCCTAGACCTTCAGCATCAGGGAGTCTATTGGAATGTTAGATTTCCCTTTCCCACATACCGGATCAGAAAACTCTGGTGCGCTTTCCCAGCAATGTGGGATGGAAGCCCTGCACAGGATTCTCCTATAAGCTATACTTTGAGAGCTGTTGGGAAAAATTATCTTTGTGTCCTATGTGTTTCTAACATTTTAGCAGGTTTCCATTGATTCTCAAACAATTCAAAGCTGATAAATATTTTAGTTGCACAGAAAACACTGTATTTATTTTTATTTATATGACTTGATAACATTTTGAACTTGATTATCATCATACTGGATAAGTATGAACGTGCGCATTTATAGGTGTTTCTAGTTGATAAAGTTCCTGCTAAACCTATTTAAAAATAAAGCTCTAAGATGTAGCCAGAGGCAGTGGCACATCCTGTCATCCCAGCAATCGAGGCTGAAGCAGGACAATCTCAAGTCTGAGGTCAACCTCAGTGACTTAGTGGGATTCTCTCTGAGTATAAGAACTGGGGACGTAGATCAGTGGTAAAACACTCCTGGGTTCAATTCCCAGTCCCAGCTCCAAAAATGACTCTAAAATATTAGAATTGGGAGAGACCTTAGAACTATGTAGGTCCGTTTTCTCTAGATACCCTTCTACAGTTAAGGAAACTGAGGCCCGGATGGCTTTGTGATCTTGACCTAATCTTTTAGAAGAAAGAAAAAGAATTAGAAAAGCTTGAACCCTTGGTTAGGAGTAATTATTGTATTTTACTTCTTCTTGGCCCACAGGCAGTGTCAGAGAGCTACCTGAGGAGCTAAATTGACTTTATACCTGTGTGCACACAAAACAGCAATAGGAATCTCTGTGTAGCAGATTCTGACACGTATGAAATTATACAACCAATTACTTTTACAAGTCAATCCATGATAGTCATTTCAAGTGAAGTAGATCCTAGGATCTGTTCCTGAAGGACAGAGTTGAGAGGCCATCAGTGCATTTAAAAGACATTTCATTTTCCTGGGGATCAGATTTGAGAGGGTGAGCTGAGTAGATTGAGATTGAAGATGTAATTTAAAGCAAGGATTTTCTATTTTAAGGGTTACTTCTTGGGGTTTAAAAAAAAAGTACCATCAGTTAAGTAGCCTCTGCTGTTTAGTGGGCTGTAGTAGAAAGAATGGCACTTCAGGTATTCAGAGATGTAAGACCTAATCTTGTTTCCCTATTCCCTGTTATTGTTTATTACTTGTAGGGCTTTGAAAAAAATCGCAGAGCCCTCTGGACCTGAGGTGACTTATCTATTAAATGATCATATTGATTTCTAGAGTTTCTCAAATCAGCATAACCAACTGATGCCTTGAACAAAAATTACAAAAACGGGAAATTAATAAGAGAAATCAATTTTCCAGGGACTCATTCAGGAGGCCCTATAAACAAGACATTGCTGCTTCTTCTTTAAAATTTAGTTTTTTAATTAGTACATTATAGTTATGATAAAAGTGGACTTCATTGTGATGTGTTCATACTTGTACATGACATAATTTGAAGATACTGTTTCTTGAAGTAGAAAGAATAATTAAAAGTTGGAAAGAACTTGGTTCAAAGTACAGAGAGCAAAAGACTCAAAAGTGATTATAGCCTCAGTGACCTGTGGGAACCATGCCAAGCAGCCTGACGATCTAACATCAAAGTCACACAAGGGGAACACAAAAGAAAACAAAACCCAACTATAGCTGAAAAACATGAGACAGAAGTTTGTCAAATTCATGAACAATTCTTTCCAACAAAGAATTTTCAACTATTTCAATGATGAAGTGTTCAATACTATATAAAGCCTGATATCCAGGAAGGTAAACCAATCCTGATAAGTAAGAGTAATGCACTCATGCAAGCGTGCACACGTGCATGCACACACACACACACACACACACACACACACACACACACACACAGTCCTTACTGGAGCTCATTATAATCCAACCTCTGCAAACCAGTGAAAAAAAGAAAATCCCCAAACTAGAAAAAATAAAGACTGACTACAGACTTCTTATCAGGAATTATGCAAATCAGAAGACAAGGGAACAATAATCGCTATTCTTGTTTTCCCACTTCCTGCTGTAGTTTATTACTTGTAGGGCTTGAGAGAAACCAAAGAGCCCTCTGGACCTCAGTTGACTTATCAATTCAATGCATACATTAACATCCAGAGCTTTTTAAAGCAAGGAACACAATTAGATGGAAGAAAATAGTAAATAGGAGGCAAAAAACATTAAAATAGAAAGTTTTCTAGTAGGAAAAATAAATGGAACCCAGTGTGTTTCCTTTGAAAATAAAACTGGCAAAAAAAATCTTAACTAGGATGATGCAGAAACCTGAGAGACAGTCTCAGGAATGAACCTAGAAATATCACTATATTTTCCACAGACAGAAAAATACAACCAATTACAAGTCCATTAATTTAACAACTTAGATGAAATGGAGGAAATCTTTGAGAAATACATTTTTATCAAAAGTGACCCCAGAATGGCTGAATAACCCTATTAGAGAAATTTGATTTGTAATTAAAATGACTTACTAACGAAACATAAGAGAATATCCAGGTTGGATCCTCATACAGAAAATTGATGTTTATAGAAAAATTGGTAAAGTCTGAACAGTCTGTAGTTTAGTTAGTAGAGTAGTGTATACCAGTATTAACTTCTTAGTTTCTGCAAAATATAACATGGTTATGTAGTGTGTTAGCATTAAGGCAGTGGTTCTCCATCAAGATAATTTTGTCCCTCAGGGAACGACAGTCATGTCTGGGAACATTTTTTTTTTGACTGTCACTACTGAGGATGATAGTACTACCAACACCCCAGGCAGAAGATAAACATGCTGGTAAATATCCTACAGGGCCCAGGACCATCCCCTACAAAAAATAATTATCTGGCCTGAAATATTAGTTGTACCAAGGTAGGGGGCAAAACACATTTGGGAAAACTAGGTCAAGGGTAAATGACAATTTGGACTATCTTTGAAGCTTTTCTGTAAACTTAAAGTTATTTTAAAACAGTTTATTTTATAAAATGCTTCCCAGGGGCTGGGGCTAGGGCTCATTGGTAGACTGCTCACCTGGCAGGCGTGAGGCACAGAGTTTGATCCTCAGCACCACAGGAGAATAAAATAAAGGTTTTGTATCCATCTACAACTAAAAGTATATGTATTAAAAAATGCTTCCCAGTAAGAATATTTCAGGTTCTGCTTGCCTCACTGGTTAAATCTAGCAAGCATTTAAGAAACAAATAATGCCAATTCTACATGTACTTTCAAAATATCTAGGAGTGGTCATATTTCTACAAATTTTATGAGTTTTACATGTTTCCACCCCTCTTCACCTTCTACTTTATTTATACCTCCCTTTTCTTATGTTACTCAGTATGGAAATAACAATATAGTTATAAAGGAAGTGAAGGAAATCAGTGGAATTCTTATCAATTATATATCTCTCATTTATTTATTTTTTTCTTCTTTTATTTTTGGCACTGGAGATTGAACACAAGGGTGCTTTGCCACTGAGCTGCATCTTTTTATTTTAAGACAGAGTTTCACTAAGTTGCCAGGCTGGCTTTGAACTTGAGATCCTTCTACCTTAGTCTTGAGGCACTGGGATGACAACATTGTGCAACATTGTGCTTGGCTCACTTACTTATTTTTTTAAAATATCTATTTTTTAGTTGTAGTTAGACACAATATCTTTATTTTATTCATTTTTATGTGGTGCTGAGGATAGAACCCAGGACCTCGCATGTGCCAGGCAAGCACTCTACCACTGAGCCATAACCCCAGTCCTTTCATATTTTTAATTTTTGATACTGGGGTTTGAACCCAGGAGTCCTTTACCACTGAGGTACATCCCTGTCCCTTTTTATTTTTTATTTTGACACACATTCTTACTAACTTGCAGAAGGTCTAAGTTTGCTGAAGCTGGCCTCAAACTTGTGATCCTCCTGTCTCAGTCTCCCAAGTTACAGGATTACAGATGTGCATCACCATTCCTTTTATTTTTGAGTTCACTTTGTCTGGATACCTTTGCCTTGTTAAGGGGGATCTTGGACCTGCATGTGGGGTGTGGATTGAGACAGTGACAAGGTGACTTTACAGGTAGAAATTGTTAGTCATGCATGTTTGGATGTGATCACAAAAGTAGGCACCTTTGCTGCTTGATAAAGTGGTTACTGTGGGTGGGATATCACATGCAACCAGACTTCTCAGTGCTTCTCTTTGTCCATGTTATGCTTCCATGAAAAATCCTCAGGAGTAGGTAATTTCTACTGACTCAAATTCTAATTCTAGGAGAACCTGTTCCCTGGACACCTCCAAAATTATTAATAGAAGTCACAGTGAATATGCAAAATATATATTTATTTCTCATGGTTCTGAGGCTAGAAAGTCTGAAGTTCAGGTGCTAACTGGCAAAGGCTGCTCTCTGCTTTTGGGATAGTACCTTGTTGCTGTATTTCCCAGAGGGGAGGGATGATGTCTTCCACATGGTGGAAAGTGAGAGCCAAAATCCTGTTTGATAAAAGCCTTAATCCCATTGAGAAGTGCTCATGGGCTAATCACCTCGAGATGGTGTCTCTTCATACTTCCACAGTTGCCCATTGAGTTTCAATGGCTGCATTTTGGAGAAGACACTTTTGAACCCTAGCAGTTTCTTCAACAGATACACAGAACTTCTATAGGTAAAAAAATAAAATTACCCCGGTGCAAGTCTTTGCATCCATTATAGTTACATAGCTGCCAATGTCCCTGCAGCCCCGGAAGTGTGTTTCTCAGTGTCTTTGGGGATCATGAATTGTTATTAGCCTTACCTACATTCCCCCTCCAGAAAAGCCTATGGTTTAAAGCAAGCAATTGCCTGCAAACCTTTTCTCTTCCCCACATCAACTCACAAATGAGAAACACAGAGCAGTGGAAGGTTTGGCATCTTCACTAACCTGGAAACTAGCAGCATTCTCTGGAGACTTTAAGGGAGCATGGGTTAATGGGAGCATTTCATTATCTGGTGAAATCTTGGCATGCTTGGGGACCAATTAGGGAACTCTTGAAGTCACTCTTCTCGGAGCCTAACAATAACTTCAATTACGGTAATTTAGAAAATTGCATACTTTAGATATTGGCTCCCTAACTTTTTATGAAATATTTTCGTCTGTTTCATTAAAATTCTGCATTTCACTAGAACATACACAGAATAGGGACACGTTATAAACACCCAGAGGATGGCTCAGTGTCATGGCTTAAACCAAACCCTGTGGTTTCCTGCTGTTCTCATTATCTTTAGTGTTGAAGTTGTTGGTTTAAATCTGCAAAGGAGGTGTTCTAAGTTCATCTCAACACACACCATGTTCTCAAAGGTCTTTGAGACATTAAAAATTTGTTTTAAAGTACTAAGAACAATTAAAAATCATCTAAAGCTGCACTTTTTGACTCAAACCCTGTAGAAAATATGAACTTATTTTTGGACTGGGCATCAGTTCTGGGTTTGTTAAAATATTAGAAGCTATTATACAAAATGGCTTAGAGGTAGAGGAGGTATAGAGATATGCTAATGAAGATGTATGAAGTTGAGGGACTCTAATGCAGAAAATAATTGAGCATCAATAAAGCAGTATAATGAGCATTATTTTTTAAAGTAGGAATTCAAGAAGTTCCTTAAAATGTTGATTGAATGAAGGTATAGAGGTATGCCATCAATTTTGGACCATACATTTGATGTTCATGAGATATAATAAAACAGTCTCCCCTTGCCAGGAGAATGTGTGCTTTTCAGGGATGTGACAAAATTATGTATGAAAACAATCTAGGCTGATGCTAAGACATAAAGTGCAGACAGTAGAAGATGAGGTCACTATTTCACTTGCTAAGTGAACAAGTTTTGCAGAGTGGCTGGGTGCCTTGCTTCTCCATTTCAACCAAGAACCATAAAATAAATGATAAAATGGACCCCCAATAGTCAGTCATTGAGAGATACTGCAGCTGACAGAGGAGACATGTAGGTATATGAGATTTATAAAGGTAGTAGTAAGTTCTGAGAGTCTTTGTGGGCATATTCATGAAGGTTTTCAGAACAGTCCATTCTTCCTTGTTTTTCTTTTCTTTCCTTTTTTTTTTTTTTTTTGGTTGGTTCTGGGGATTGAACCAGAGCTTACTGGGCACTAAGCACAAGCTTGACCACTGAGCCATAGATCTACCTCCCATTGTTTCATTTTTAAAATTCCTGCTGATGACTTATTCTCTCATGAATGAAGCTAAACATCTGCAGATTGAGGTGTCACTTAAGGACACAGATGCATTACCTGAGAAACTGATTTGAGTTATATACTGTGGAGAGGATGACTTTGACATGAGTTGTTCACATTCTCTTGGGGGATCTTTCCTGTTATGCTTTCAAGATGAGGTATCCCACAAAAGCTCATGTGTGAGACGATGTAAGAATGTTTAGAGGTGAAACGATTACTTAACGAGAGGTGTAACCTAATCAGTGCATTAATCCACTGATATGGATTAACTGAGCAGTAACTGTAGGTAGGTAGGGTATAGCTGGAGGAAAAGGGTCACTGGGGGCATGTCTCTGGGGTGAGTATAAGCAGTTCTTAGTTGCCATGTTCTAAGTTGCTTTCTTCTACCATGTCCTTCTGCCATGATGTTCTACGTCACCTTGGGCCCAGAGCTATGAAGTCAACCATCTGTGGACTGAGAACTCTAAAACCATGAGCCAAATGGACGTTTTCTCCTCTTGTCATTCTTGTGAGATCTTTGAGTCACAGCAACAAAGAAGCTGTCTAAAACATTACCCTTCATATGTGGGACATTTGGATAAACTTGAATGCCCTTGAACAATGTTTCATAGAACATTTTCATTCAAAAACAATGTTTCATCAATAAAAAGCAAGTTGATTCCTTTTCTTAGTCAACTAAATTCATTGTTACTGATATCCATGGTAATAAATGATATTTAATAAATATTGAATGAGTAGGTAAATTTCATAGTGGAACAGGACAGAAAATAACTATATAATGAAGAAACTTTTACTACTGAACACATCATTTTTTGTAATCTGAAGAACTTTCTATTTCTATATTGTTTTCAAATGTAAAATCCAATGAATTAAACATAAAGACTTTTATGCATTTGTTCCACATTGATTTGAATACAAACTATCCTTACTGTGGAGGACCCATTGGTGCCCGATCAGAGTATCCCATGATCATCCTCTAGCCTCTGCACACTTTGTTGCAAAAACCAGGGCTCTGTGACCTTCTTCAGAGGACAGCTCCTTCCCTCTTAAAATCAAAGATACTTCATCATTTACCTCCATCCTCTCAGGAGGCTACATATCATGTGGCCAAATGGCTTTCTGGTGCATTCATGCAAAAGAATAGCTCCCTTTATACTAGACACACAGACTCTGAGGCCTAAGTGAATACTCCAAAGCTCCCAGCAGGGTTATACTGATTCTCGACCTTGACCTAAAGTCAGACTCCCCTACCCCTTCTTCCAGATTTCTGGTTCATCTTTTGCCATTGTCTTCTGGGAGCAATTCCTTAACAGATCATTACGTTGTTCAAATCATTGGTTCAAGTTGTAATTTCAGGAGAATCTGTTCCCTGGACACCTCCAAAATTATTAATAGGAGTCACATTGAATTCACATAGAGATTCCTCTTCCTTTTCAGTCACCAACACCAGGGTTTGTAAAGAGGTTGGAGTTTTCTTTTGTCTCATTGTTCTGCAGTCACCTGCCTTCTTTTCATCCTGTAAAACCCAGCAGTGAATTTGCATGATGAATTTTAAGATTCCCTATCATCTTGCTTATCTGAAAGGAAGATATTGAACTATCTATTTCTAAAGGGTTCAAATGGAGTTCTTTTCTCCTTGCAAAGTATTGCATTCCAGTCAACAGCATGCATTTTTAAGAATTCTATAATATATGTACATCATACCCAACTCTGATGAATTCAATAAGTGTCTCATACAATATTTTAGCTACTCACTTTAGGGAGTTCTTAATATTCACTTTATGGGGATTTGAATCATTTCTCTTCTTTAATAAAAATGAAAGAAATAGTAATAGTGCTTATAAAATGTGTACAATAAAAGGGAATCTGGATTTTATACAAATACACAAGGTTGAAAAATGTGAGACTTGGCTATTCATGTGAAAACTCACTTTGATCAGGGCTGCCTGGAGCATAAATTTGCTTATCAGAGAGTAAAATTATTTATTTGATTCTGTGTTCAGTGGAATTAAACAGAGATATTGAAGCATTATAATTAGGACTGTATTAATCTGGAGTAAGGTTTGAGCCAGTGAGATATAAAGTTCAAGTTTACCTTTGCTATTATTAAGAAAGATCCTAAATTATGAGAAGGGATATAACAGATTTTTGTTCATTGATATGGAGGAAGAGTTTCTGATTGATTCACTATTGAGAATCACTTATTTTCCAATATTTAATTAATGATAGTCACTTTGTGTATATAATCTTACTTATTTTTAATTACAGCCTATGAAATTGGTATTATTTTCTCCAAGTTGCAATGAAGGAGACACGTTTGCAGAGGTTAATTGCTACAAATAACATATCAGAAACTAACAGAGATGGGATTTCAATCTCATGGGTTCTATGAGATTCAACTTCCATGCTGTTATTAGTCTTCTCAACTGCTCATTAAATGAAAATCATGGCCTTTCTCCACATCTAGATTGGCATGGCCAACGTTCTAAGCATTTGGATTAGCTACCTGTACTATGATCATCATAAGCCTAGGAGATTCATGTTGATATTTAGATTATGTTATTTTTTAGCATTTTTATGCCAGGGATAAAATAGGCTGGGAGTGAGGTTCTTGCTGCAGTTTCCCTATATTTGAGCAATTCTCGGTAGAGAAAATAAATCAAAGGTAGAAGGTATTCATGTGAAACATTCTACTACTTATTTGAAGAAGTGAAAAAATACATATCAGGCACTGACAAGCATCAGATTCCTCTTTCCATGTTTCTGCTGGTTTCATATCATTCAGGGAGGACAAGTGCTTGCCTTTTGATTTATGTTCACTGACAGTGAAATGTCTATGATGATTAATTATTCTGCTCAGAGATTTTGCTGTGGTGCTTACCTATGTAGTTCCAGCTCTGAAGCAAATAAATGTCTCATGTCTTGCCACAGACCAACAGAGAAGCTTGTTTTCTTTTATCCAAGTGATACATGACTTGTCTTGGATGGAATGTTTCAGAGATTTATTTGTAATCCAGACTTCTATCTTCAACAGGAAAGTGGTTCCTAATTGTAAGATGAGCGTACATAACTTTATTTTAGGTGTGCCTCTTGGATACTATGGGTAGAAGTTTGAATGACTTTGCGAAAGTGTATTGCAAGCCTCAACAATGTTCACACTGTAATTTCACATCTATAAGCCTGTCCTAAAACATTACCAGAGATAAGAAGAAGAATTTCTGGTGCTGGGGTTGTAGCTTAGCAGTAGAGTGCTCACTTAGTACATGCAAGACCCTGAGTTCGATCCTATGCACCACATAAAAATAAATAAAATAAAAGGTATAAAAAAAGAAGAAGAATTTAAGTACATATATGACATCTCAGTATTATATGGAGGATAAAAGAGAACATCCAGTACCCAACATAAAGACATAAATAATCTTGATGTAACTACATGATACAATTTTATACATCAATTAAAAATCTTGTTTAAACCAAGGAATGGGGTAGCTGGGTCAAATGGTGGTTCTATTCCCCGTTTTCTGAGGAATCTCCATACTGCTTTCCATAGTGGTTGCAACCATTTGCAGTCACCAGCAATGTATGAGTGTACCATTTTCACCACATCCTCGCCAACACTTATTGTTGCTTATATTCTTGATGATTGCCATTCTGAAAGGAGTGAGATGAAATCTTAGAGTAGTTTTGATTTGCATTTCTCTAATTGCTAGAGATGTTGAACATTTTTTCATGTATTTGTTGATCAATCATATTTTTCTTCTGTGCAGTGTCTGTTTAGTTCCTTAGCCTATTTATTGAGCAGTTTATTTATTTATTTGATGTTAAGTTTTTTGAGTTCTTTATATGTCCTAGAGATTAATGCTTTATCAGAGATGCATGTGGTAAAGATTTTATCCCAATCTGTAGGCTCTCTCTTCATATTATTGTTTCTTTTGCTGAGAGGAAGCCTTTTACTTTGAATCCATCCCATTTATTGATTCCTTTTTTTAAAAAAAAAATTTTTACTTCTTGCACTTTAGGAGTCTTGTTAAGGAAGTCAGATCCTAGGCCAATGTGGTGAAGATTTGGGCCTATTTTTTCTTCTATTAGGTACAGGGTTTCGGTTCTAGTGCCTAAGTCTTTGATCCACTCTGAGTTGACTTTTGTGCAGGGTGAGAGATAGAGGTTTAATTTCATTTTGCTACATATGGAATTCCAGTTTTGCCAGCACCATTTGTTGAATAGGCTGTCTTTTCTCCAGTGAATGTTTTTGGCATCCTTGTCTAGTATGAGATAACCGTATTCATGTGGGTTTATCTCTGTGTCCTCTATTATGTACCATTGGTCTAAAAGTCTATTTTGGTGCCAATACCACGCCATTTGTTACTACCCAAAGTACTTAAAATCAGCATACTATAGTGATGCAGTCACATCAATGTTTATAGCAGCTCAATTCACAATAGTTATACTATTGTGAATAGTCTAGGAACCAACCTAGGTGTCCCTCAATAGATGAATGGATAAAGAAAATGTGATTATATATATTCAATGAAATATTACTCGACTTTAAAGAAGAGTGAAATTGTGGCATTTGCCAGTAAATGGTTGGAGCTGGAGAATATCATGTCAAATGAAATAAGCCAATCCCAAAAAACCAAAGTCTGAACAAATGTTTTCTCTAATATGCAGATGCTAATTCACAATAAGGCAGGGAGCAGTAGGGAAGAATAGTGTTACCTTAGATTAGGTAGAGGGAAGTGATGGGAGAGGAGGGGAGGGGATGTGGGGATAGAAAAGATAGTAGAATAAAACAGATATTATTACCATATGTATATATGTAACTACATGACAGATATGATTCTGCAACATGTATACTCAGAAAAATGAGAAATTGTATTCCATCTATGTATTTCAAAGTACATAAATGCATTCTACTATCACATTAATTAAGACAAATAAAAAATTTAAAATATCTTGTTTAAAAGTTTTAATTTTATGAGTTCTTTGTGGCATAATATGAAGTGTAAAAACCAGGATGTAAACCTGCTAATGCAGTATAATCTGAAAACAATACACATAAAAGGAGAAAATATATTAAATAGCCTGTATTTTGGGATAGTGAGACTATTGATAATTTTTATTCTCTTTTCAAAATACTCTCTATTCTTTTGCATTTTCAATAATATTTACATATTTTAACAATTAACAGTTGTCAAAAATATAGACAAGAGATTAGAGTGTTTTTAGAAAAATTCAAAGAAATTTTTTTGGTATATGCACAAAAATTATGACTCTGGAGCAACCCTGTAGAAATTACCACCTATAGGTTATAGCTGGCATGCTGCTGCCTGTTTTTGTAGATGAAACTTTATTGTAACACAGGAACTACATCCATTCATTTACGTATTCACTATGGCTGTGTTCAGATTCTAATGGTAGAGTCAGGGTACAGTGGCGCACACCTGTAATCCCAGTTACTCTGGAGGCTTAGGAAGGAGTATCACAAATTCCAGGCCAGCCTTATCAGCTTATCAAGACCTTCAGCAATTTAGCAAGACCCTGTCTCAAAATTTAAAAATAAAATAAAAAATTAAAAGGTCTGGGGATGTGGTGAAGCAACCCTAGGTCCAATATCCAGTACCAAAATAAATAAGTAAATACATAAATACATCAATAAATAAACAAATAAATAAATGGCAGAATTATGTTGTTATGACTATACACACACACACACACACACACACACACACACACATACACATACCACTGTCTCTATATTTGTCAATCCTGTTTAAGAGTAATAAATCAAAGCACCTTTACCAAGAAAATTCATTATCATGTGATTTCTGCTTGTTTCCCTTGAAAATTCGTCCAGTTTCACATACATATTCTGGAAGCATATCTTTTAACTCAAAAGCAAAGAAAGAGGCTAGAGATAATCCTTGTTTTGTGTTTTGTACACATTGATATCCAGTGATAGACCTTGGTGAGCTGATTTATTCCTGAAAATCTAAGAAAATTGTAAAAAACAAAATAAAACAAAACATTAAGTGGTTGGAACTTGTGAAAGAATCCCCTTTTAGATAAAATAAAAATGAGGACACTCTTCACCTCCTCTCTCCAATCTCACACTCTTTGTTAGATTTACTTTTACACTTTCCAGGTGTAGGATATTAACATTTTGTTATAAAACCACTGTTCATGCTGTTCCATGCTGCTTATGGAAAAATGTGAAGCTGGCCTGTCCCTCCCCTCCAATGCATTATTTACTCTCCTTTTACTTTTCTTCTTGGTTACCTTAAGAACTTACTTTTTTATGCTTAGATTTTAATTTGTTAAATCAATAGATATGTTGACCGTTCTGTGTCGTATCTCCATATAATGAAGCATAGTTTTTGTTTTCTTTTGAGGAGCTGGGTTCCCCTTTCCCCTTTTCAAGGTGATTTGAATTGTTGTATATTTCTTAGGTTGATTGCTCTGCCCCTGAGCTACATCCCCAGCCTTGTTTGTATTTATTTATTTGTTTATTTACTTTTTATTTGTTTTAATTGATTATACATGACAGTAGAATGCACTTTGATATGTCATATATAACAGAGTACAATTTCTCATTCTTCTGGTTGTACATGATGTAGAATCACACCAGTGGTACAGTTATATATGTACATAGTGTAATAATGTCTGATTCTTTCTACCATCCTTGCTACCCTCATATACCTTTTCCTCCCTTCACTCCCCACTACCCAATACAAAGTAACTCTGTTCTCCCTTAGCCACCCCCATTGTGGATTAGCATCTGTATAATAAAGAAAAAAATCAGCTTTTGGGATTGGCTTATTTCACTTAGAATGATATTCTCTAGCTTCATCTATTTACCAAAAAAGCTATAATAATTTCCTTTTTCATTAAAGCTGACTGATAGTCCATCATATATATATACACCACATTTTTAAAATCTATTTATATGTTGAAGGGCACCTAGGTTGGTTCCATAGTTTAGCTATTATGAATTGAGCTGCTATAAACATTGATGTGGCTATATCACTGAAATATCCTGGTTTTAAGTCCTTTGGGTATAAACTAAGAAGTTTATAGTTGGAATAGCTGGGTCAAATGGTAGTTCCATTTCAGGTTTTCTGAGGTGTCTCCATACTACTTTCCATAATGGTTGCACCAATTTTCAGTCCCACCAGTAATGTATGAGAGTACCTTTTTCCCTACATCCTCCTCAACATTTATCATTGTTTGTATTCTTGATAATTGCCATTCTGACTGGGTTGAGATACAATCTTAGAGTAGTTTTGATTTGCATTTTTCTAATTGCTAAAGATGTTGAACATTTTTTCATGTATTTGTTGATCGATTGTGTTTCTTCTTCTGGAAAGTGTCCATTCAGTTCCTCAGCCCATTTACTGGTTGGGTTATTTGTTCTTTTGATGTTTAGATTTTGAGTTCTTTATATATCCTAGAGATTAATGCTCTGAGGTGGTAAAGATTTTCTCCATTCTATAGGCTCTCTCATTTTTTCCTTTGCTGATAAGCTTTTTAGTTTGAATCCATCCCATTTATTGATTCTTGATTTTACTTCTTGCACTTTAGGAGACTTGTTAAGGAAGTCATATCTTAAGCTGAACTGGTGATGATTTGGGTATACTCTTTCTTCTATTTGTATTTATTATTTCTTTGGAAATATTAATAATTTGGATTCTTACAACCAAAATGTAAGTTAGATTCTTTGTCAGTCCTGCTCATCTATTTAATTTTTTTCAATTTTCTGATCTTTCTCTCTTTTTTCATTCTGTATAGGGGGTGTAAACTCAATTTTGTAGTCTTTTAAATCTGGCTTTATTGCTTGTTGTTAAGCACTTCTTATTAATAAAAAGCAATCAATAATTGCTAAACTGGACCAGTGGTGTTCTTGTTAAAGTAGGAGAAGGACTTAGATGTCAAGGAGGGAGCAGACTGAGAAGTTTGATTAGAAATAAAGATGGGGAGATTCTAACCTAAGTGTCATTCTTTGCTAAAGCGAAGCTTGGCCAGGATAGACTTAGAAGACCAAGGTCCAGAGGCCAGTCTGGAAAAGGGCTCAGAGGATAGAAGTTTGGTCAGGAGGGAATCTTGTCACTTTCAATCAACTAAATTATATAAAAATATTTTTATACATTAAGGTTAATTTTTGGTGCGTGCTATAAAGTCAAATGGGTTTTGACAAATGCATGATGTCATGTGTCCACAATTACAGAGTCATGCAAATTAGTCTCACTGACTTAAAATTTTTTTCTGGGCTGTAAATATTTCAACTCTGCTCCTCTGATAGTAACTGGTCTTTTATTGTCTCTATAGCTTTCCCTTTTCAGAATATCTGTTAATTTTCTTTCTTTTTATAAATACTTTTATTGGTTTATTGTACTTACACATAATAGTGAAGTTCATTTTGACATATTCATGAATTCATGTAATATAATTTGAACCATTTCAGTCCAAAGTATTTTCCACTTCCCTGCTTTCCTCCCTCCCCTTGATCCCATTCCATGTCTTTTACTTTTAATCATCCAGTATGCAGCCTTATAAACCCTCGAAAACTTGTTTCTTTTTAATAATAATATGCATTTAAAATTCATCCACTGATCACTCACTTTTTTCTGATGGTTGATAATATCCCTTTGTATGGATATACCATACATTTGTACATTTGTTTAATGAGGGACATCTTGTTTTCTTCCAGTTTGGGGTAATTATAAATAAATCTGGTAAACATATCAACATGTAGATTTTTTGTGTTTATTAGTTTGATAAATGGTGGGAGTATGATTGCTAGATTGTAGGTAAGAGCATGTTTATCTTTGGAAGAATTGCTGAACTGTACCTACTTCAAATTCTGATTGTTCATTGCTAGTATATAAGAAAACAATTCATGTTTTCATATTAAACCTGCATATTGCAACTTTAAATGGGGGATTCTTTTTTGGCTGATTCTTTGGGATTTTTAACATAGGAATGTCATTTGTGATATCATACTTTTATACCTTCCTTTCCCCTCTATTTGTCCTTTATTTACTTTTCTTGTCTTATTGTACTATATTGGACTTCCAGTATGATGTTGAACAACAATTTTTCTTGTGTTATGAACTAAATGTGACTTATACCAAATTTATATTGAAACCCAATCCCCAGTGTGAGACTGTTTGGAGATGATGGTCTTTGGGGTATACTTAAGTCATGAGGATGGATCTCTCTTCAGTGTGGTTAGTGCCTTTATAAACAGACAGCAGATAGCTCTCCTCACCCTTCCAGCATGTGAGAATGCAGTGAGACAATGGCTGTCAATGGTCCAGCCATTGGGCCCTCACCAGACTGAGTCAGCCAGAGCCTTTATTTTGGGCCTCCCAATCCCCAGAATTGTGGAAACCAAGTTTCTGCTGTCTATAAACCACCCAATCTATGGTGCTGTCTTATTTTATAGAAAGCCAAATGGAGTAAGATGTCTAGTTCCTCATCTTAGGGAAAGTGTTCAGTTTCTCAACATCAGTTATTAGTTGTCAGGTTTTTATAGGTATTCTTTTTCAGATTCAGGAAGGTTCCCTCTATTAATAGTTTTCTGAGAGTTTTCATAAGGAATTGGTGTTGAAGTTCATGAAATGATTGCCACCAATCCAATGGATATGATCATGTGACTTTTCTTCTTTAGCCTCTCAATATGGTGGTCTGCACTGCTGATTTTTGAATGTTGAACCAGTCTTGCGTATCTCACTAAATCCCACTTGATCATTATATATTTTTGGACTTAATTTACTGATATTTTGTTAGTGATTTTTGCATCTGTTGTTCATTTGGGATTTTTTTGTAGATTGATTTTAATTGACAAAATTGTATATATTATGCATATAGTATGATGTTTTGAAATATGTATACATCATGGAATGGTCAAATCAAGTTAATTAGCATATGCATTTCCTTACATACTATGCTTTGAGATGAGAAGACTTAGAATCTATTCTCTTAGCAATTTTCCAGTGTACAATATATTCTTATTACTCATAGTTACCATGTAGCAGAATATATCTCTTGAACTTCTTTGTTCTATGTTAACTGAAATTTCATATCCGTTGACCAATATCTCCACAGCTAACCCTCACCCCCAGCCTCTGGTAACACCATTCTATTCTCTGCTTTGAAGAATAAACTTTTTAGATTGTACACATAAATTACGCATGCAGCATTTGTCTTTTGTGACTGGCTTATTTCACTTAACATGATGACCTCTAGGTTCATCTATGCTCTTACAAATGATAGAATTTTCTTCTTTTTAAAGATTTAATAGTATGTAGAGCATTTTCTTTATTCATAAATGGATGGACATTTAGATTCATTTTATATCTTTTCTCTTGTGAATCATGCTGCAGTAGACATGCAGATATTTTTTCATCATACTGATTCTATTTCCTTTGAACACACACACAGTAGTTGGATTGCTGGGTCATATGGTAGTTCTATTTTTATTTTTATTTTTTGGTACCAGGGCTTGACCCAAGTACCAAATGATTGCCACCAATCAATAATTTTAATTAATTTCTTATTTTTTAATTTAATTTAATTTCTTAATTTTTAATTCTTTATTTGAGACAGGGTCTCACTAAGTTGCTTACAGTCTCACTAAATTTCTGAGGATAGTTTTAAACCTGCAATCCTCTTGCTTCAGTCTCTGCTGGAATTATAGGCATACACTACCACACCCAGCCGATTTTTAAATTTTTAAGGAACCTGTAAGCTGTTTCCATAATGATTTACTAATTTACATTCTCATGTGCAAGGGTTGGTTCCCTTTCCTGATATTCTTGCCAATGCTTGTTATGTTTTGTCTTTTTGGTAATAGCCCTTCTAATATATATGAAGTGATATCTCCTTGAGGTTTTTAATTTGTATTTCCCTGGTGATTAGTGGTAAGTATTTTTTAAATATGACTTTTGATTGTGTTCTCTTGATAAATGTCTCTTCAGGCCTTTTTTCCATTTTTCCAAAGCTATTTTTTTCTTGTTACTGAGTTGAGTTCTTTATATATCCTTACTGCTAATCCTTTATCAGATGTATAGTTTGTGAATATTTTCTGTCATTCTATAGGTTGTCTCTTTACTCCGCTGATTACTTTGCTATGCAAAAGCCTTAATTTAATGTACAGGAAGTGCTCCATATCCAGGAGTTTCACATCTGTGGATTCAACCAAATATGGATCACAAATATTCAGAAAAAAAATGCTGTATCTGTGCTGAACTTGTAAAGAGTTGGTTTTTTTTGTGTGTGTGTGTGGGTGGGTGGGTGATTCTTTAAATAATATTGAGCAAGTAATATTTATATAGCACTTACATTCTGTTAGGTATTGTAAATATCAAGTGTACAGGAGAATGTCCACAGGTTATATGCAAATTCTATGCCATGTTATTTTAAGGACTTAAACATCTGTAGATTTTGGCATCTGCAGGGGGTCCTTGAAAAAAATCACCATATATATCAAGGGATGACAGTAATCTATCTTGGCAAATTTTGCCTTTTGGAGGCTGTGGCATTAGAGAAATTGATCTGTGGTTTCCCCTTCTTGTAGGTAATGCATTTTATTATATTCTAGTAATGTTTCCTCATGGAATGAGTTAGGCAGTGTTCCCTCATCTTTTACTTTCTGGAAGAAGTTTCACTTAACATGATGTCCTCTGGATGATTGGCATAATTTCTTCCTTAAATGGTTGATGGACTTCACCCATAAATCTACTTTGGCCTGATTTCATTCAGATTATCTGTTTCTCCTTGCATGTTTTGGTAGTTTGTATCTTTCAAGAAATTGACCCATTTAAGTTACCAAATTTGTGGCTATTGAACTTTTTCATCATATTTCTATATTTTCATTTTAACCCAGAAAATCCCTGTTTTTCAATTGTGAGGCTATTTCAACAGAATTGACACAGGTATATTGAAATAGCTTGGAAATCATAACCTAGAGCTTATATATATATATATATATATATATATATATATATATATATACACACACACACACACACACACACACACACACACACACATATATATATATATTATATGTATATGTATATATGTATATATATTCATTTACCTATATAAATAAATGTATTTTCAAACTCTTTAGTCATTCATTATTTTATAAAAAGAATAGAACTCTAAAAATATATTTATTATGAAAAGTTTCCACAATTGATATATTTGTTGCTCAATTCAAGTTTTATACACAACCCACATATGGGATGACAAGACTTAACAGGTTAATGTCCTCAAACTCAGTAGTGATGACTTCTTATTTTTTCATACTGATCATTCGAATCTTCTTTTTCTTGATTAGTTTGGCTTTGTGTAGTGAGGCTTATCAAGTTTATTGATCTTTTCAAGAATGAGATTTTGGTTTCATTGATATTTTCTGCCATTTTCAACTTGTTTGATTTCCACTCTATAATTTATTCTGCTTGGTTTGTTTTAAATTGCCCTACTATCTCTTTAGTTTCCTGAGAGGGAAGGTGTGATTATTGATTTTTATTATTTATTAATTTCTAATATATGCATTTGTCCTAGATTTCCCTCTGAGTGTTCCTTCTTCTGTATTCTATATATATTCTGCTAGCTTGTGTTCCATTTTTATCTAGTTAGAATACTTAAAAATCTATTTTTGACCAGTGTATCCTTTAGAAATATGTTTAACCTTCAAATAGTTGGGAATTAACCATATCCCCTTCTGTTTTTGATTTCTAGTTTAATTCCATTATGGACTGAGAACACATTTCAAAGAATTCCTATTCTTTTTAATTTGTTAAAATATGCCTTATGATCCAGAATGTGGTCTCTTTTCTGGCTTTTCCACGTGAGCTTGAGAAGAATGTGTATTCTTCTGTTATTGGATGCAAGATTCTCTAAAAGTCAGCTAGATCAAGTTGAATGATTGGGTCGTTCAGGTCATTTCCATTCTTAGTGATTTTCTGTCTCCTTGATCTATCAATTACTGAAAGTGGAGTGCTCCTGTCTCTAGCTGTAATAGTGGATTCATCCCTTTTATCCTGGAGTCCTATCAGCTTTTGTTTCCATTATTTCAATATTCTGTTAATTGCCTATACATTAAAATTAGCATATATTCTTTAAAGTGATCTCTTTATTATTATTATGGGATACCTTCCTTTCCAATGTGATAGGTTTCCTAGTTTAGAATTCAATTATGTCTGAAATTAATAGTTAGTCCAGGTTTTGTTTCTTTTCCCTGCAGTTTTTTTTTTTTTTTTTGTACTGGGGATTGAGCCCAGGAGTGCTTAGTCACCGAATCACATCACCAATCTTCTATATATTTTATTTAGAAACAGGATCTTGCTGAGTTGCCTAGAGCCTCACTAAGTTGCTGAGGCTGGCTTTGAACTCATGATCCTCCTGCCTCAGCCTCTTGAGCCACTGTGATTACAGACGTGCACCACCATGCCTAGCCCAAGTTTTGTTTCTTTCCCCGTCTGCTTCTCTCCCCTTCCCTTTCTTTCTTCCTTCGTTTCTTTCCTGTAGCGTTGGGATAGAGCCCAGGGCCTCATGCATGCTAGACAAGGGCTCTATCATCCAGCTATACCCCAACCCAGTCCAGCTTTTTAAACATTTTTATTTTTTTAAGTTGTTTATGGACCTTTATTTTATGTATTTATTTATATGCGGTGCTGAGAATTGAACCCAGTGCCTCACCCAGGCTAGGCAAGTGCTCTACCTCTGAGCCATATACCTTGCCATAGCCCAGTTTTCTTTTGATTAGTGATAGCTTGATATGTTTTCTTCCATTCTAGTATTATTTAACTATAGCTCAGAAAATTTTTTAACTTATTGTAAGTTTTGCCTACTGTTTATAAAATGTAGATAATATAGAAAGTTAAAAAAAAACAGGAAAGAAAGATCTATGATCCATATCCAAACACTTACTTTGAACTTCTTGTTTCTCTTATTTAGAAATAACAATCAAAACATGTTGGTGTAGATTTACATTTAGAAAACATTATATAGTTGAGGATATACATTTTAAAAGCCAATACTGTGGGGCCTAGTGGCACATGCCTGTAATCCCAGTGCTTTGGGAGGCTGAGGCAGGAAGATCAAAAGTTCAAAGCCAACCTCAGCAATTTAGTGAGAACCTAAGCAATTTAGTGAGACCCTGTCTCTAAGTAAAACATAAAAATGGCTGGGGATGTGACTCAGTGGTTAAAAGCCCCTGGACTCAATCCCTGTTACCAAAAGAAAAAAGATAAAAAAAAGAGCCACTGTTGTGTATCCTAAGAATATTATCTTGCCCTAGTCTTTGAGATGTACTTGCATATATCAAAGAACTTCCTGTGTCTGTAGCTATGGAGACTCCTCCTCCTTTTGAATAGCTGCCAATTATTCAGACGTGTGGATGTGATATACTGTGTTGAGCTGGTCCACACTAATGGATGTTTAGGTTATTTAAAGGTTTTTTCTGTTATCAACAGTACGGTGATGAACGTCTTGTATGCCAGACTCCGTAAATATGCACGTGGGTGTGTGTCGCACACTCCTGAACAGGAGAGTCCTTCACAAATGGAGGCATGTTTAAAATTTTGACAGATACAGATATGACCAGATATCTGTCCTGAAGGTTAAACCAAATTGATTTCCCACAAGTTGCACATAAACATCCCTGTTCCAGGGCCTCCTTGCCACCGCGAGGTTGAAACCATCTTCTAGCTTGCTCTCCATCAGGTCTGCGCTCTCATCAGTGTTTCATTTCTCTTGAAGAAAGGTTAAGAATCACTTTGAATCACTTTGTGTTCATAACAGCTGTGTTTCTCTGTGTCGCAGCTGCTTATATTGTTGGGCCCTGTTTCAAGTCTGTTGTTGATCTTACCTTGCGCATTGTAAAAGTTCTTTGTATGTTCCATGAATTTGCCTTCCATCTCTGATATGAGTCATGTATATTTTCTCTGTCATTTTTGTTTGGGTATTGAGATTTGTTGTTAGGAAAAAAAATTAAAATTTTTGTATAGTTGAAGTTGAATCTTTATTCTCGTATGCCCCTGGACTCTGTGTCATACATAGGACGCTTTTCTATTCTGACCTTATAAAAGAAATTTTCCCAAGCTTTCTTCTAGTGAACTTAAGGGTTTTTTTTTTGTTGAATTATTTTATCCATCAAGTTGTTTTATCTTACTGTAAATAAGGTAGGGATCCAATCTTATTTTTCTTCTAGATTAAGTTTTTGAGCATTATTTTATTTAAAAGATAAATATTTTTCTTCTTGTTTTGAAGTATCATACTTTATATTAAATTCCAATATGTGCCAGGAATGGTGGTGCATGCCTATAATCCCAGCACCTGGGGAGACTGAGGCAGGAGGATTGTGAGTTCGAAGTCAGCCTCAGCAAAAGTGAGGTCCTAAGCAACTCAGTGAGAACCTATCTCTAAATAAAATACAAAATAGGGCTGAGGATGTGACTCAGTGGCAAATGCCCTGAGTTCAATCCCAGTTATCCACTCTCCCCCGCAAAAAAATCCAATATGTGCTTGGGCTGCTTCTGGACCCCCTATTTTGTTCTCTTGTCTGTCCATATACTGTCATTTATTCTAATGTGTGTATATTTGTTATATATTTTACTATATATAATTATTATAATTAATATTATGTTTTGGAGGAATGCTTTTCTCTTGAGTAATTATATTGAGATACAAATCTTGGACTGAAACTATGGAAAATGAAATTGCAGATAAGGGGAAATCTTGCATTTCTGTGTCTCATCTACTTTTTGCATTATTGATATTTATGTGCCATAGTACTTAACAAAGATTGGATGATGGACAGGCTCTCTCAGTCACCATTGAGAACCAACTCTTATTTGTAGCTGATCATCACTGTGCCTCACATCCTACTGAGACATTCTTCTTAACCCTTACCTAAACTATTTTTCAGTTACTACTGTTATTGGATATATTATTGGTGTCCCCTACATGTAAGATAATGCAAGAAGGTTTAAAGGAGAAATGATTGGGTTATAAGAGCTTTAACCCAATGAGTGAATTGATCCCCTGATGGGATTAATTGAGTAGTGATTGCAAGTGAGTAGGGTGTGGCTGGAGGACGTGGGCATTGGAGGTGTGCCTTTGGGTTATAAATTTTGTATCTGGTGAGTGGAGATCTCTCTCTCTGCTTTCTGATCATCGTGTGAACCGCTTCACTCCACTACACTCTTCCACCATAATGTTCTGCCTCACCTCAAGCCCTAGGGAATGGAGTGGTTGTCTATGAACTGAGACTTCTGAAACTGTGAGGCCTTAAATAAACTTTTCCTCCTCTATAATTGTCCTTGTCAGGTCTTTTAGTCACAGCAGCAGAAAAGCTGACAAAAACAACTACCAAGCCAATTTTCTGGGGTTACCAGGAATTCCCTCTCTTTTGATCTCCATAGCTCCTGCATTTTTACTTTACTACAACCTCTAGCTTCCTCATGACCTTTCTTTGTGTTAAGTCTGCAAAAATTCTTTTTATGGCATTGCTCCCTCCATATGTGCCAGGTTTCAATTTGACCCACAAATGCTCATTGAGGATACCTCTTCAGAGCAAAACTCTGATGTCGTCTTATACTGAAAGGCCTGTTTGCCACCAGGGATAAGGGTGACAAGGAATCAAAGGGGTAGTGGGAGTATTAAACTACATCCTTAAAATTTGGGGATATGAATCCCAAGGTCAGGAGCTATGTCATGCTTTTGGGCTCCTAGCATGTAGCATTGTTCATGATACACAGTAGGGGTCATTCAGTGTTCTGTTGAACTGAGCAGAATAGTCACCTGTCTTATGGTTTGGAAGTGAGGTGTGACTCACAGCTCCTATTAATGTAGGAGTATTCAGAAGTGAAATGATTAGATCATGAGAGTTGTGACCTCTCCAGTCCTTCCTACTTTGAATGGACTGACTGGGTGGTAACTATAAGGAGATGGACACCGCTGGAGGAGAAGGTCTGGCCTTGGGAGGATTGTTCTTCCTGTGGCCCCTTCCTGTTCACTCTCTTTCTCTCTGCTTTGCTGCTTTGAAAGGAGAAATTTCTCTCTACCACACTCTTCCCCCATGACATTCTGTATCACCTTGGCCAGAGCAATGGAGTCTGCCATCTATGGACTGAGACTTCTGATACTCTGAGCCAAAATAAACCTTTCCTCTTCTAAGTTGTTCTTGTTGGGGATTTGGGTCATGACAATGCAAAAATAATATGTATTTTACTATTGAAGGAAGACTTGTTATGCTTATTAATTGCAATAAATTGTTGACCATAGGGCCAAGATAAGATTCTTAGATGATTTACGTTCCTAATATTTGTCTCTTCGGAATCAGGAAGCTTTTGGGTGCTCAGAAGACCAGGAAAAAAACCATAGTATATAATATGTTATTCCCATTCATCAAGAGTTTAACTGTTTGAGGAGGTAAGAAAAAAAGACCAGTGCAGGGGGTGCCCGTGTTGGGAGCTAAGAAAAGATTTGATGTGAACACTACATGAAGATGCAGTTAGATCTCTGTGTAATGTTTTGGGAGGGGGCCCAGCCAAGAGTAAGAGCACTGAGCTAGAAAACAGGGAGGTTTATGAGTTGGTGATGATTTTCTCTGTTTTGCTATAAAGAAACAAGAGCAAAACATATCATCTTCTAAAGAAGGATGGTCCTTATTAAACATCATAAATATTTATAATTTTATAAATTTCATATTAAAATACAAATATATTATAAGATAACATTCTAATTCATAAATGTTATAAACAATTCCATTAAGAAAACAAATAAGTAGAGAACCTGTGAAAGTATTTGAGATAAGGCTACCCTGTGGTTTTGGTAGGCTGGTTGCTGTTCTTTTTGATGCTGGCCTATAAAGTGATTGCAAATAATATCAAATTCCTAAGGAAAGGAGGGGAAAATCTTCTATAAAGTTTGATTTGGGGGAAGGATGACACTATAAGTCCCATTGTACAGATGACAAATCCTCTTTATGAATAGAAGAGAAAACTCAAAGCTAGAAAAGAGAGGCTATTTTTCAGGATACTAAATAATCAATATGTAAAGCATAACTCTTAGCCTGATGACATTTAGTATTTAATTTATGACAATATCTCTGTGTCACAGGGTCATTGCCAAGAAATGTCAGGAAGTATCTGTAGAAGGTACACAATGCATTCCACTCACAATGAATTTATTTATTTGTACCAGGATTGCTGGTATAGATCAAGATAAGAAAAATGTTCAATGTAAATTTAAAAATATATATATGGCAACATATAAGGTAGGATGTAGCACAGACTTTTGAGGCATTATTCTTTTTTTTTAAATTTTAAGTTAGAGATGGACACAGTACCTTTGTTTTGTTTATTTAGTTTTTTTTTCATGTGGTGCTGAGGATCAAACCCAGTGCCCCACGTATGCTAGGCAAACATTCTACCACTAAGCCACAACCCCAGCCCTTGAGACCTTATTCTTATTGAATAAAGTAAATGATTTTTAAGAGTCCTGGTGCTCCATACTAAGTCTTTTACATTTATAAGGAAACAAAGTAATTTCTTGAACTTCAGGTTGTTAAAGAAGTTATGTAAAAGATCCCTTTCCATTTCCTCCTCTGGCTTGACATGCTGAGAATTAAGTTTCTTCCATGAACACTCATGTTATACCTGTTTCTTAGCATGGGAAAATTTAAATGACCTATTAAAAAGGGAGCAAGGAGAAATAAATGGAAGTGTAAACTTTGGACCAATTGTGGAATATTTTAATGCTTTTGGGCCATAATTCCCAGCTCTTCCATGGAGAGAGATTGCACAAGTTATAGTAGATGGAAAGATATGTTCTGCAGCCAGATATGGGATAGTTGAAACTCAGCCATGGATTTCCTGTGTGGCCTCAGGTAGGTTTTTTAACCTCTTTCAGCTGCAATTTCTTCACATGGTTTTATAACTTATTTCGTAAGTTTGTGGTGAGACTCATCTTGGTATAAAATATCATATGAGTATCAGAATGTACTTGGCTGGACTGAGAAGCAACAAGTCTGGTTGTTTGTGTTTTACTAAATAAGAGAAAAGCATATGTGCTGTCACCATAGTCTTCAGCAACTCATGCTGATTAGAATTCCAAATGAAACCATGGATAAGGCAGACAGTGGTGGGGCTTCTGAGCTGGTGCTAGGAGGAGGAAGAAAGGGAGGATGGAAGGAAAGTTGGCTTTGAAAATTAAAGAGTGTGTGAGTGTGTGTGTGTGTGTGTGTGTGTGTGTGTGTGTGTGTGTTTGTCTCCCTTATCTTGGGGCCCCAAAGAAATTTAAGTGTGGTTGGTGAACTGTTAGACAGGCTTTAGGGTATCATTTTGCATTAGGGTTTTGGTTTTGGTTGGAAGAGTTAGGGAGAAGGTTCTTGAGGGGTGAGTTAGAGTGCTTTAGTCAGCTTCCAATTGCTGTGACCAATATACCTAACAAGAACAACTTAGAGGAGGAAAAGTTTATTGTGGCTTGAGGTTTCAGACATTCAATCCATGGTCAGCTGATTCCATGGTTCTGGGTCTGGGTGAGGCAGAACAACATGGAGGAAGTGTGTCGGAGAGGAAAGCAGCTCAAGACATGGCACCAGGAAGCAGAAACAGAGCTAGAGGTAGGGGATAGAGAGCACAAAAGAGTATTCTACTCACCAGCAACAAAATATAAACTCCAAAGGCACATCCTCACGGATTGACCTCCTCTAGCTACACTCTACCTACCCCATAGTCACCACCATGTACAGTATTCCTATAAACTTATGAATCCATCAAATGGATTGCTCCACTGATTTGGTTATAGCTCTTATAATCTGATCATATCATCCCTGAACATTCCTGAATTGTCTCACACCTGAGCTTTTGGGAGACATGTTATATCCAAACCATAATAATCTCATCCATCTTAACCCAGCAGAGAGAATTATAAGGAGACTCAAAAAGAAGTGGCTTTTACAAGAGGGACAGAGAGCTGCTTGGACTTTCTCCCTATAAAACTTTAAATAAGCTCCTCTGGGCTGGGGATGTGGCTCAAGCGGTAGTGCGCTCGCCTGGCATGCGTGTGGCCCGGGTTCGATCCTCAGCACCACATACAAACAAAGATGTTGTGTCTGCCGAAAACTAAAAAAATAAATATTAAAAAATTCTCTCTCTCTCTCTCTCTCTCTCTCTCTCTCTCTCTCTCTTCTCTCTCTTTCGCTCTCTCTTTAAAATAAATAAATAAATAAACAAATAAATATGCTCCTCTGAGCCCACTTTGGATAGGCTTCATCTATGACCTGACTCCTTTTGCGGCAAGAATCCTGCTAAGTCAGTTTGGTGAGAATTCCCCACCCTTGGTATTAGATCACTCTACCAGGCCTTCAGGAAGAGTGTAAATGCGGTTAGCAAACATTTCTCTACCTTTGATGTTGTCTCACCAATCTCAATCAGTTGTTGACTGTAAGTCCTCGCTTGTCCTTATGGTATTCAAATCTGAGGTTACATCTCTCTTTCCTTCTGTGCTAGTCCTGATATCTATTGTCAAAACCTAGAATTAAGTCTTCCTTACCTTTTTAATAAGTGTCAGAGTAAGTTTTTCTTTAGTAGATGACATGTCTTCATTGGTGTGTGCTGCTATCACAAAATATCACAGTCTGGGTAGTTTATAAAGAACTAAAATTTATTTCACACAGTTCTGGAAGCTTGAGATCAAGGTACCAACAGACTGGTGACTGGTGAGGGGACTTATCTCTCCTTCCAAGATGGTGCCTTTTTACTACGTCCTCTGGAGCGCAGCAGTGCTGTGTCCTCACATGGTGGAACAGATGGAAGGGGAACAGTGCCCCATATGTGAGAAGCCTCTTTAATAACAGCCTTAAATCCCATTCATGAGGGTGGGAGCCCTCACGGTGTGAATCAGGACAGAAGCCCTGGAGTGGACAAAGCCTTCTATTGCCTTGAACATCAGTGGCTTGGGCAGCCTTGGCTGGGTGCATCCTTCTTGGTGTGGGTATTGGTATTCCATGGTGGTCCCACCATGGAATAGTGACAGTCATGAGATTCTTTCCAGTGTCATCACGAGCAGAGGACAGGGCTGTATCAGAAAAGGGATGAAGTAGTGTCTATGGCAACAATTACTTATCCCAGTCCTTGAGCACTTGTGAGATAACCTGTGAGGTCTCTAGGTCCCCAAGGTGAATCATTTAGCTGTCTGGAGATAGCATCATCAGATAAGGGCAAGAGACAGTAAAATATGGATTATTACTAGTAAAGAGATTGTCCTCTCTGATAAGTGGATCTGGTTTTTAACAGGAAGGGGGGAGGCATGGAAAAATGGAGGAACTTTGGGCAAAGGGGAGGGAGGGTTGGGAGAGGTCATGGGGACAGGAAAGATGGAAGAATGAGATGACATCATTACCCTAGGTACATGCATGACTGCACTTATGGTGTGACGCTACATTGTGTACAACCAGAGAAATTAAAAGTGCTTCAGTTGTGTACAATGAATCAAAATGCATTCTGCTGTCATATATACCTAGTTAAAATAAATACATTAATAAAAATAAATTTTAAAAAATAGATTCTGTTTATACCCTGAAACCAGTGAGAGCTGGGGAAGCTTGAATTTCTTGTGAATGAACACAGGATTGCATTCCTGAGCAAATGCAGCAGAAAACAGGATGTTTATTTGAATCTGATATCTGTTAATGAATAGCACGTGAATCTAGTCACATCAATGGGGATTTGATTTATAATCATTGCATCAAAGACCTTTCCCTCTAAGCCCAAAACATGAGGAGATGGCATGTGAATGGAAATCTATGTGGAGTGATTTATTGGAAGTGTACCATTTTATGAATGGCAAAAGGAAGAACTGCCCCCTTCCCAATCCATATATAAATCATCCGAAATTATGATGAATGAAGTATTCTTTCTCCTAGTGACAGTAATAAGTGTTATAAGCAGCTTTTAATAGTTATAAAGACAGAGGAGATAAATATCAATTACTCCTACAGGAAGCGTTGTTTTTTTATTTTTTTTAAACCAGCTTTCTCACTTTTTCTCATCATGAGGTTAATTATTTATGGCATAGGCAATTAATAATTTCACTTTATCTCTTCATCCAAGCACTGAATGAATCATAACACAGGGGAGTACAATCAATACATTAAGGATGTATTTAAAGTACTTAAAAGTTTTGTACTGCTCCCCAAATTCACTCTGTTTCAGCCACAAACACCACTTACATTAGTAATGTGTATTTGAAATTTTCATCATTGAAGGAGGCCTTAATGTTACTTTTCTTTTAACATTTCTGCTACGTGATAGGCAGGTGGAAAGAGCACAGTGTGCAGTAAATGCTCCAGGGGCTAGGATGTGGAATTTAGTTTAATACATGAGGAGAGAACTATGTCTTTCTAGCTATGGCTGTTTAATATGTTGTGGAAATAAACAAATGAGAAAAGCAATAGCTCTTTATTGTGAACTTATTGCAGCAAGGGAGTCAGCCACTGATACTAAGGTTTGGCAGAGACCCCTGGGCAGGCACAGGGAGAGGGGTGCTTTAGAGTGGAGGAGGGAAGGTTTCCAGTGGCCCTGATTAAAGCCTGTTGGCACAGGGGAGCTGGAGGCTGGCCAACTAGAAGCAAGTCCTCTATGGGACTTGGGAGGGGTTCATATTTCCCTTTCTGTGGTTGGATCTAGTTAGAAATGATGGCAAGAATTGGGGAAGCTGCTAGTTATGAAACAAGTCCTGGTCACTTCGGGCAGATTGTTATAAAAGTTACTGTTGAACTCCTGAATGGTCAGTAAAGGTGGCAGTCTGGCTCATCCCAGGTTGTTTTCTTGTGTTGGTCATTTTAGATAAAGAGTCGGCTTTTGGGGAAGGTTGCTACAGGTTGTGGGTTAGAGTTCTGCTTTTGCATGTGATCTCACCATCATCTATGTGCATATTCAGTCTCTCAATTTGCTTATCAGTTTTTTTTTGCATATTGGGAAATTCACTTTTTGGTCTTCGGGTTGTCGAGTTCTCATAAATACTTGAGTCCTATATTTAGCACCATGGTCACAACTTGGAGAAGTTCTAACACCTCCAAAAGCCCCTGTGTGCTACTGGTTTGAAGTCAACACTTGCCTCTCTCCAACCCCTGGTTGCTACAGATCTTTTCCTACCCTGCAGCTTTGCCTCTTCCTGCTTGGGGTCTTTCCCCATGCTCTTGTGTGGAAGCCACTGTCACTAGACTGTCAGCCTGGTGGTGAGGAATGGTGGGGGCACTCCATGGTTTTGATGAAGGCTCAGTCTCTGGTGGTCCCTGTCCCTGAGCTCTAATGTGACTTTCTCGGTGCTTCTGCACTCCCAGCTGGAATCCTGGGTTGTCAGGACTTTTTCTCATAGTGCTCTAAAGATGACAACCACCACAAGCTTCTACAGTAATCCTAGTCCTAAGACGCAGCATCTAGGACACAAAATACCTTTAGGACTCCTTCACATGTTTGAACTTCATTTACAATCACAAGAAAAAGTGAATATACTAATAATGAATACTGAATAATATATCCAGCCTGGACATTTATAGTTACATCAGCAGAGTTGGAAAAACACTTCCAGTTTTGTGTTTTTTTTTTTTTCAGGAAGAAGTCCATGAAGGTAGAAGTGCCTAGGGCCCACGACATCAGGATGTGGCCCCATTGACAATGTTTGTTGCCCATCCGTTGACAGTGTTTGTTGCCTAGAAAAGAATATTCTGGAAGGATGTTGAGCTTTTCTTTACTCTTGGGGCTGCTGTTTCCTTTCCAGGCCTGCTCCTCAAAGGATGCTTTCTTGGGACCCTTTCCAATAATTTTTTTTCCTGTGAGATAAAAGCCTATAAGTGAGAATAAATTCCTCTTACATCTTTCATTCCCAGTGATTGTGTATGTTCTCACCAGTCTTCATTCAGCTTTTGCCAGTGTTTACTAAACACTTCAGGAGAATTATTCTTACCTATTCTTGAGCATCTCAGTCCTAGTGTGTGAGAATCAGCTCCAAGGTGCGGTGAGACCAAAGAGGCAGATGGAGCCAGCATTGCACTGTGTGTGATTTATTTGTGAACTTAGGGACACGAATGTGGTCCTGGGCAGCTGAAAGACCAAGCAAATCCCCACAATTTGGGCCAGATGTAGGAGCAGATATGTTAGTCAGGACAAATGTGGCTTTATCAAAACTGGAATGAACTGGATTTATCTGAAGCTAATATCAAAGGGTCAGGCACATTACTGCCAGCAGAGTCTGGTTGTAAATCCCCACATATCTCTCTCATGGTTTTGTCTTCTTATATTATTCTGGGAAACTATTCAGGGAAAAACAGCCAGGGTTACCCAGGGCAATCATGGTGGACACATCTCAAGATGAGAGCTGTCATGTTAGGCTGAATCCATGCATTGACTATGACTGCAAATGTCAACCCTAGGCAAGCAAGGGTTGCTTGCTTGTAGGCACCTACCTTTTCTTAAATTTTGGTGGGACCTGGGACCTCTGTTCTCTGAGTTGTTGAAGAGAGTTGTGAGTTTTTCCATTGTCATTTCATTGTGCTGAGTGCACTCCAAGCAGAAGCTGGAGTCTGTGTGTATCTTGAAGCTCACTGACATTCTGGGCTTCTTTCCGTGTGTGTGTGTGTGTGTGTGTGTGTGTGTGTGTGTGTGTGTGTGTGTTGTTTGTTTTGAGATTTATCCATCTTTGCTTCCCTGTCTGTCCTTCAGTTGCTCATTCCCAGGGTAGCTATTCTTCTCTTAGCTTTGTAAACAGACCTTGAAAAAAAGACAAATGGTGGTTACTGTGGCCGTGTGTGTCTAGTCTTAGCAGAGGAGATAGTGATGCCCTGAGCTACCTCTTCAGGACTATTTGAGGTGTAAATATTAAGATCTATTTGGAGAAAGGGTGATGGATTTTGCCCACCCTTTTTTCTAGTATTCTCAGCACCATCAGCTACTGTGTGGCAAGAGGTTGGGATATAGATAATATTCTTTGGATTATCCATCCTGAGAAGGTCTTTGTACAATCTCTTCATTCATGTCCACGAAGAAGGAAGCAAGAAAGGAATACTTGCAAGGCTTTAAGAGTTTTGGCAATGTTTTCTTCAGTAAGTGGATAATATTCCACTCCCCAACTCTGTCTCCAGTCCTGAATACATCTCTGTAACAATCACTTTTTAATCATTTGAAGGAATCAGTGAGAGAAATGACTTGAGCACTCTCATGAGATTCTGCAAAGGTATTTACCCATATTTATTGGAGGAGGCCAGGGTAGAGACTTGGGTTAAGACTGAAAAGCTGCTGAAGGGCTTTGCCAGTCATGCTGAAGAAGGAGAGGGAGAGCATTTGAGGCCACTTGGAGTTCGGTTTAGTAATGTAATCAGGGTGTTGATGTGAATCCCTTCTTGCATATTTGTAGGCTATAACCTATTCCTAATAGGAAGAAGTGGAACAGAGTCCTATTTTTTCTGGTATTATGCTACTGTGTAAATCTGTTAGCTGCCAAACCTATATAAGGAGAAAAAAGTAACATGTGCTCCTCCTCTTACTTCATTTTCCACTAGGGTCTGCAGGAATTTTTAGGGTATAAAAGACAACCCAGACCAATACCAGATATCTTCAACTTGTCCCAATGAAGCAGGATTACTTTATGATCCCATCCATCTATCTGTCCATCCATTCGATTATCCCATTTTATTTGAGCACAAATACCTGCCTTTTATGTGCCACAGATAGAAATACAATCTTCAGTAAATGCTTAGCACATAACCAGACCTAGGAGGTTCTCAGTAGGTATGTGTTGTGGGAATGAAGATTTAATTTATGCCTCATGGTTTATATAGTTTGTTGGCAGTTGGTATGTGTTTTAGTCAGCTTTTTCACTGCTGTGACTAAAAGACCTGAAAAGAACAATTGTAGAGAAGGAAAAGTTTATTCAGGGGCTCATGGTTTCAGAGGTATCAGTCTATAGATAGCTGGCTCTATTCCTTGAGGCAGGAGGGGAGGCAGGACATCATGGTGGAAGAGTGTGGTGGAGGGAAGCAGTTTACATTATGATCAGGAAGCAGAAAGAGACTCCACTCACCAGATACAAAATATATACCCCCAAAGCATACCCCCGACTCATCTACCTCCTCCAGCCGTACCCTATCCACCTTCAGTTTCTACCCAATTAATCCTATCAGGAGATTAATTCACTGACTGGCTTAAGGCTTTTATGACCCAATCATTTCTTCTCTAAACCTTCTAAACCCATGAGCTTTTGGGGGACACCTCACATTCAAACCATAACAGTATGTGTATGTACATTGAAATACGCTCCAATAGTGTTAAATGGAGAATTGTTGGGTGGAAGAGGAACATTTAAATGGGACTTGGGTAATCAGAGGTTTCTAAAAGCAATGACATTTCAGTTAAATTATGAGTTAGCACTTTAATGAAGAAGGGCATAGTGTTGTCATGACTAGTAACATGGACTTTGGATTTCAGCTTATCTGCATTTGAGCTCCAGTTCTGCCCCATGTTTATATCAGTGGTCCTCCAAACCTCTCAGGTAACCTGTCAATCAGGCCAAGCCCAGTTTATCAGACTTTATCAGACCTTCTGCAATGGGGGGAATATGACCCTGACAGAATTTTCATAGTGAAAGGGAAGGTCTGAGGGATACAATTTAATACATTTTAGCACCGGTGATGCATAATTTTCAGGCTAGTCTTGCAAGGGTCTGGAAGGGTTGGGACTGGGTAGAGTTTGGAACATGACCATAAGGTGAGGGACTTGAAGATATTTTGGTAAAGCAGCATGCTATTTTAAACATCATGCCATTTTAGTGGATTCGTTGCCTTATCCGAAGCAAATAACTCAATTATCTTTGCTTGCCTTCCATATTTTTTTAAAAAACATTCTCTTAGTTATCAGTGGGCTTTATTTATAAATGGCGCTGAGAATTGAACCCAGTGCCTCACACATGCTAGGCAAGTGCTCTACCACTGAGCCACAACCCCAGCCCTCTCCATATTTTTTAAACATAGGGTGGGAAGGTATGTTTATCTCAGTACTCACTGGCTTTTGACTTCTGACTAGTTTATTTTTCCTTCCCAATTTTCTTTAAACTGAAGCTAATAGAATTAATGGAGCTAACAGAAGGTTTAATGAGAGAAAATGTGTTCGTGTCTGGGATGTGACCCATAGAAAGCATTCAGGGTAGGACTGTAGAACTCCTGGCATCAGAGTCGTGTCACATCATCTTTGCACAAGGATTCTGATGATGGTGATGGTGGTGATAATGATGATGATGGAGGTGATGATGGTGGTGATGATGATGGAGGTGGTGGTGATATTGATGGTGATGATGATGATGGTGGTGATGATGATGATGGTGGTGGTGGTGATGTTGATGGTGATGATGATGATGGTGGTGATGATGATGATGGTAGTGGTGGTGATGATGATGGTGATAGTGGTGGTGGTGGTGGTAATGACTGTATATAATCTAGCAGTTTAGAATCCTGTGCTTTTTCACCCCAGTTCACTCACTAACTTGTCATCTGACCTGGGGCAAGTGCCTGAGCCTCTCTGGAACTCTGTTTCTTCCTTGGTGAAGTAAAGACATTTTCTTTCCTCATGGCACAAAGGGTTTCTAAAGTTTCCTCTGAGTCTGTGAATACATTTGCCTTGGAGCAATTTGTCCTGTAACCTTTATGTGTCTGAGCTTGCCATGCCTGTACTGGTCTCCTGTGGGATGTGGAAAGTTTAATTCTCTCTTGTGAAGCTTCTATGTTTTTGTCTGCCTGAGGCCATTGCTGTCCTGCTAAAGGGGACAAGAATGCTGAGATATTAAACTGATTGGCTCCAAGATCCCACCTGACCCAGTGGAATGGGTTGTTTTAAAGAGAGAAGTTGTAGTGGGACTGATCCATACACCATGGTAGAAGTCATCAGAGAATAATAGGTGGCCGTCAAATCAAGAGCAAAGAGTACAAATTTGGAACAAGAAGAACACAGTTCACCTCTCTGCCATTTAGGGAAGCCACTTTGACTCACTGAAGCTTAGTTTTTCCATCTCAGAAATGGAAGTGATGATAATGAGACTGTTATAGTACTTAAATGAGACATCGAATGCTAGTGGTCCTTGTAAATGAAGATGGCTTGCCAGTGTTAACCCATATTATTCTCCAGAATTTCACAAATATTTACTGAGTGCTTACTGCATGCCAGGATCTGAGACCCAGAAACATAGCAGTTTAATGATCCAGACAGAATTTCCCAGTCCCTACTGCTCTGGTATGGGAGGAACTCGTGTTAGAACAAAGCCAACACCTTGCTCATGCGAGGCTTTATTTTAAAACATTTAATTGCAAAAACATGGAATGGGAGATTACTGATACTGAGGCCCAACTTACTCCATGTCAGGCCCTAGAAAGTATTTCCTCAATTATTAGTTTTAAGGATCCTTTATAGAAGGAATCCTGGTTCCCATTTCACAACTGAGGGACTTGAAGTACAGAAAAGTCAAGTCTGTACAGATTGAGCATCTTTAATACAAATATCTGAAATCCAAAATGATCTAATATGTGAAACTTTTTGAGGAGGGAGCTAAAAAAAATTCTATGCAAATATTCTAAAACCTGAACAACTCCAAAATCTGAAACTCTTCTGATCTCAAGTATTTTGAATAAGGAATGCTCAGCCTGTCTAAAGATTCACTTGCAAGTTTCTCTGATAACAAAGCTTTGGCTTTTTCTAAAATACTGATTACATGTACCCTCAAGACTCAGAGGATGTATATTTGATTGTGTTTTTGCTTTGAAGTATGATGTTTTTCTAAATCTTGTAATACTGTACGGGTAAAATAGTTCCATGTCACTTGGTTATTTCTTGGTTGTTTTTTTAGCCTGGTTTTATTTGAAAGGACTTGTATTTGCCTTGAAATTCCGATTGTATGTTTTTGAGGTGACCAATAAGGGATATATAGGCACTGATGGAAAGAAAGGTCCTCCCATTAATTACAATAAATTATTTAATTACATACATAATTAAGTGACCAGAAACATCAGCAGTTCTTGTTTTTGTTACCTATTAAGAAATTCTGAGGTCTCAGGTAGGAGACAGTGGAAGGACAGAAATAAGTTTTAGATTCTAAATTTGAAAGGATCAAAGTGTTTTTTTTTTTGTGTGTGTGTGTGTGTGGGGTGTCTCCACTTTTTTTTTTTTTTTTTTTTTTTGGTACCAGGGAGAGAACCCAAGGGTGCTTAAACACTGAGTCACATCCCCTCTACTTTTTAAAATTTTATTTAGAGACAGGGTCTTGCTAAGTTGCTTAGTGCCTCACTAAGTTGCCAAGGCTGGCTTTGAACTTGAAATCCTCCTGCCTCAGCTCCCAAGTCACTAGGATTACAGGTGTGGACTACCATGCCCAGTTTTCTTCATCTTTTTTCCCTCCCCAGTACTTCCCCCTCTCTCCCCTCCTCTTACTTCCAATCTCTTTCTCTTTTCTACTGATGTCTCTTTGCTTTTTATATAACCACCCCTACCTATCTTTTTCTTTTGAAAGGAGATGGTTTTTACTTGAATTTAGGACTTGGAGATCAATTCCCAGAATCCTGGGGAAAAAAATTGGAACCTGAGCCCCTTAGCAAGCAGAGTTCTAGAGAGCCCCTGAAATGAGAGGCAGAGGGCTCCAGAATGGGTGTCAGGAATGTTCCTGGCAGTTCTATCCATGAAGGGGCTGCAGGATCATTATGTAGATTGACTGCGATGGCTTTCTTTGTCACTTGCTGAGAGCTATCCCTGTGCTGTGTGTGGACTGTTTTGCGCATCATAGACTGGTGAATAGGATAATCTGGTGTCTGGGAACTTCCAGTGGACATTTCCTCTGGTTGACTTCCCAGAGACACGTGAATTTCTGTATCACTCTGCCTGGTCCCATGCAGTTCTGAGATGGGGTGACCTGCTATAGCCACATAGCCTCTCTGAGATGGGTATTACCTGCCAAGAGCCAATCAACCTACTGCCTGCAAGATGTTATGAAGCAAGACTCCACCCTTGAAACTTTATCCCTGTCATTGATGTACCCCCTTAAATAAACCACGGGAGCCTTTTTCTTTTTAAGATTTTTTTTTTAAGAGAGAGAGAAGTTTTTTTTTTTTTTTGTAGATGGATACAACACAATGCCTTTATTTTTATGTGGTGCTGAGAATCGAACCCGGGTCCTGCCCGTGCTAGGTGAGTGCTCTACCGATGAGCCACAATCCCAGCCCCATGGGAGCCATTTTCTAATTGTTCAGCTCCAGCTTCTGTGTGGGCTGGACCCATCAGGAGCTCTCCTTTTAAAACTATCTCTTTTGACTTTGTCTTTTGTTCTTTACTAATTATTCTAGACTTTAATTTCTCAGGTGGCTTACACCCTCCTTGGCAGGAAGAAGAATCCCAAAAGAGGGACTGGCCACCTCTCCATAGTCACTGAAGCAGGAAGGCTATCATTTTGTATCTGAAAGAAACAGAAAGTAAAGGGTTTTGCTCCTGTGGGTTTTAAGAGGGACTGACAGTGAGCAGGTAACAGAGGACACAGTCATCTGAACTTTGTAGTCAGACCCCAGAAGGTAAATTAGCAAAATACTAAGGGGAAAATGGCCATTCACAAAATAGAAATGCTGGAAGAGACAGATGACAATTCGAACCTGCAAATGACAGACACTTTTGTAGATTTCACAACAGAAGACAGAGACAGATAAACACACATGCTAGCAAGATCTTAAATGAAAAGATGAATCAAAGGTGATGGAAACCACGAAGATTAAATTAATGCCCTTGAGGATTAAGGGAAAGAAACAGCTCAGAACAGATGACAGTAGGAACTCCTGGAAGTTATGAGAGGAAAAAGAAGATAATTGGAAGTCAGACCCAGGAGCTCTGATGAGTGAATGCTAGCCCCATTCAGAGAAAGAAGAAAATGACAGCAGATGCATATTAAATAAATAATAGAAGAAAAATCTCCCTGAACTAAAGAAAGACTTGAATCCGATATTATATAGTCTTCCAGATTTCTTGGCAGGATTAACAAGAAAAGACACATACCTGGTAAAATCTTTAACTTTGAGCATAAAAATCTTAGATTCTTACAGACAGAAAAAAACAAGTTATTTTCAAAGGGGGAAAAATGAGACAGGAGTCTGAAGTCTCTACATTGTTACACAGGATTTGACAAGAAGGAAGAATCCCACATGCGATGTACTGAAGAAGGTCTCCCTATATACAGTCAAGACATCCTTTCCATGTCAGATGAAAGAAAGATGCTTTCAGAAATAGGAAAGGATTAGATAGCATCTCATACAATTAATATGTTCAAAAAGCATTATGATGAAACAAATGCATTATGGTACAGAAACCTTGAAACAGGAAGAGAACGGAGGGAAAATAGGTATAAAAATAACCCTTTACAATATGTGCTTGCTCTTGTGTAGATAAATCAAAGTGGACAATAATAAATGTTATTCATAGCTGGTGTAAGTGTGGAGTCTCAACGTTGTGATTGCTAACCTAAGTCTGTCCCAGGAGGTAAGAAACTAAACTCCAGAAAATCAACTTGGTGTGGTTCTGAGCCTAATTTAGCAGACAAGATATTTATCTGAAAAATGGGAAACCATTTGACACCTCTTTTCTAGCTTGTCTTTTGGGAAAATTCTTCTGTGTACAATTTAATAGATCTTGTCTTAAAGGGGAAGATCAAGCATAGGATTTGGATTTGGTAGAGAAATATGATATCTAAAAAAAATTTTTTAGAGAAGCAAGTTATTTCCTAAAATATTCAGTCTCTCTCTAAAACTGTAATTAAAGTTTTCGAATATGGCACATGGACATCAGTCCATGAATATAAACCCCCACCCCAGATGGAAACTGGAACTCTTGCACACTGCTGTTGGGAATGTAAAGTGTTGTAACCCTTTTGGACATTGGTTTGGCAGTTCCTCAAAACGATGAACACAGTTACCATGTGACCCTGCCATGCCACTCTGCAGTATTTTTCCAATAGAAATGTAAATTAATACAAATAAATTTGTAGATGTGTTACTCATAAAGACCCAAAAGAAGAAATAACCCAGTGTTTATCAATAGTTAAAGAGATAATTGAAATGTTCTCCATCTGCACAATGGAATGTTATTTAGTAACAGAGAAGAATGAAGTGAAAGAAGCCAGTAAGGAATGACCACATATTGTATGATTCTATTTATAAGCAATGTCCAAGATAGGTGAATTTATAGAGGCAGATGTTTTAGCAGGTACCAGGGGTTGGAGGAAGAGGGGGATAAAGGGGTAAGATTTCATTTTGGGGATGATGAAAATGTTTTAAAATTGTGATGCTGATTGCTTAACTGAATCTACTAAAAGCCATTGCTTTTGAATACTTTAAATGGGTCAATTATATGTGTTTTATTATACATCAATAAAACTGTTTTATTATACATCAATAAAACTGTTTAGAAAGAAACACAAACTTATCACCTGCTTCTTCCAACTGATATTTCCAGTACTCTGTCTTCTTTAAAATTTTAATTTGTTAAAAAAAACCACATGGTCAAAGAATAGCAGTATAATTTCTCCTAGACTAGTGAACTCTGTGAATAGAATGGTTAGTGTTTTATATGCCATGTTTTTAGAAATCCACCTATCCAAATGAAAGTTAACTCAGATTGATACTGTGGTAGATCGTTGGTTGACATGTTAACACCCTGAAGACAATAAAATCAAATGTTATCAGGATGGGATTAGATATTTTCCTTGCAACATTTTTGGGTACTATGGAGGGAAATAAAATATTAAAGGATTTTTGCAGTCTGCAAAGTTTTCTGCTAAAGTAAATTCTAAAGGGAAGTGTTGTAGTGGGTCAGAGAGTGAGCCTCACATTTTTTCCCCAGCACATAGGTGCCCAGGGCTGCCCTGTATTTAGCATGATATTGATTTGATAGGTCTTTGAATTTATAATAATGTCTCTCTGGTCCAAGTGTAGCCTTTTTTCTTCCATTTTATTTTGTTATGATTTCATTTGTTTTTCTCTTTCTGCCTTATTTTTATGTCTGTACCATTTTTTAAAAAAATTTTTTTAGTTATAGATGGACACAATACCTGTATTTTATTTATTTATTTTTATGTGATGCAGAGAATTAAACCCAGCACCTCACACATGTGAGGCAAGTGCTCCACAACTGAGCTACAGTCCCAGCCCCTGTAACATGTTTTTAAAATTGTATATCTAAATAATACATTTGTATCTGGTAGAAGAATACAATTGTTCATTGATAGAAAAAATATAGATAAAATAAGACATTTTGCATTAAATGAGATGATTTTCGATAATTGAAAATTTCAGTTGGCTAACACTCAACCAGAAAGCCCTTTGTTTGCTCTTTAAATATTACTGGCATTTTTTCCCCTGAGAAGTGCCTGCTTTCCTCCCTGCCCATGAAAATAAAGTATGCATGTCGATTATCAGTGACGGTTGAAAGGTTTTGCAGCTCCTAGATTTCTTACTGTCAACACTAATATTTACAGGTTGCTTACTATGTAAGACTCTCATTCATTCACTAGGAAAGGTTGTGCTGAAGATGATTTAAGATTTTGGGCTGAGGATATCCTGAGCTCAGAATATCTTAAAGGTTCCAGTTGGAGTTTGTTCTACACATGTACTAATATCAAAATATATCCAAATATGGGTCTATAGGCCTTTATTTCTTATCAGAAAAATGTAACCATTTTTTTCTTAAAAGAGAAAGATCGATGTGGCATTTTGAAGATACTACAACTCCTCTTGTGTGTTGCTAAAGAAAACTATTATTCATGACACCATTACAGCAAGGCCAGTTAGACTTTATGCAGCAGAATTATCACAGCAGGTGTAGGGGAGAAAGATTTGGCTCAACAGCATATACGGTGAAAAAAATAGGGATTCATAGACATGGTATAAGGTTAGAGGTCACTGGATGGGAAATTCTGAGGAGAAATATCAGGGGTATTTGGTTTAGATATGAGGTGTCCCCCGAAAGCTCATGTGTGAGACAATGTAATAAATTTCAGAGGTAAAACGATGGGGTTATGAGAGTCTTCACCTAATCAGTGTGTTAATCCCCTGATATGGATTAATTTGGTGGTAACTTCAGGCAGGTGAGGTGTTGCTGGAGGAGATAGGTCACCAGAGGCATGCCTTTGGGGTTTATATTTGTCTGTATTGGGGGAGTTCTCTGCCTGCTTTCTGGTTGCCATGTCCTGAGCTACTATCTTCCTTCACACTCTTCTGCCATGATGTCCTACCTCAAGCCCAGAGTAATAGAGTCAGCCATCTATGAACTGAGACCTCTCAGGCCTCTGAAACCATGAGCCCCAAATAAACTTTTCCTCCTCTAAAATTATTCTTATCAGGTCTCTTGGTCACAGTGTAAAAGCTGATTAAAACAAGGAATGAAAGGTATCTGACTAAATTGAACTAACAGAATTCTTGCTGAAGGCAGGCCAGTGTGATTAGACATCACCCATGGTTGCTGGAGGAGGGGAAAGCCAATTAGATATGGAGGGTGGTCAGATATTGAGGGTGGGGATTTCCTGCCAAACTGGCTTAGCAGGATTCTTCTTATAATTGGGCTCTGAAGGGGCATGCCAAAGATGGACTCTAGCCAAGTTTAAAGAGCCTGTACTGAGTTTGGGCAAGGAGAGAATCTTTGTCAGTCTATGTATAGGACTGATAAAGTGGCAAAAAGGATTATACCTGCAGTAGAGACCACAGGGAGGATTACCTTCAAAAGGTTCCCTCAGACACATGGTCGCAGTACTGACTTGTTACTAAGCATGGAAAACCATTTCATATGGAAGAGACTATTATAAAATGTTTGAGACCAGGAGGTCTCTGAAATAAAGTTTTAAGTTGTTGCAGATAGTAGCCCAAAACAGAAGGAACAGGCCTCTGATAGATTCCCAGAGCTACCAGCAGCACAGCCAGATAGCAGTTGGAGAAATGTCCACTGGAACTAAGGAGCCACGGTGTTTTATAACCAGAATTTGTGGAGAAGAAAACATAAATTATTTACACTGACACTACATTGTTTATACATAAGATGGGCAGGACAGTGCCAAGTGGGCCAAGCCCTGAGATAGGAGGAGAGTCTATAAAGTGAAGTTTTTGGTGCTGCTTGGTTGGTTGATTCTAAAAGCACAATATAATGTCACCTTGATGACGGAGCTTCAAAATGCAGGAGAGGAATGTGCAGTGGTCTTTTTTCTTCTTCTTCTTTGTTGATTTATTTGATGCTGTCAGTTAAAACACATTTATCTCTCTTCTCCATCCTCTGTCCTTTAACTTAATTGAGGGCATCTTGGAATTCTTATCAGGATAGTCTTATCAGGATATTAGAGATCGACATGTACTGTGCATAATGGGTCTTATTCTGATAGGAGAAAATTATTCAGTCTCTTCTTGCCCCTTTTTGAAGATTGAAGAAGTTCATTGATTCAACAATTGTGTTTCTTTTCACCTAGTAGTCATGCAAGAGTTCAGAGAAATTATTAAGATACAGGGGCTGGGATTGTGGCTCAGGGGTAGAGCGCTTGCCTAGCACGTGCAAGGCCCTGGGTTGGATCCTCAGCACCACATAAAAATAAATAAAATAAAGATATTGTGTCCAACTACAACTAAAAAATATATATTAAAAAAAAATACCGGAGTTGCTTCCTTCATGGAGCTTCCAGTCAAGATGTGAAGGAACACAGAAAAGGGTATTCAGGGTTTTTTGTTTGTTTGTTTGGTTTAGGTTATTTTTTCCTTGATACTGGGAATTAAACCCAGGGGATCTTTACCACTGAGCCACATCCTCATCCCTTTTTAAAGTTTTATTTAGAGACACGGTCTTTTAGGGTCTCACTAAGTTGCTGAGGCTGACTTTGAACTTGCCAACCTCCTGCCTCAGCCTCTGGAGCCACTAGGATTACAGGTGTGCACCACCACACCTGGCTTACATCAGTGTTTCTTGACATGAGATTCAAAAAGAAGGAGGAACATCATCTGCGGGAGGCACTTTGCTCTCTAATAAAGCCACAGAGCTGTGGTCACTTTTGACACTGGCAAAGTGGATCCTGTCACTGCACTATTTTAAGCCCTTCAGTAGTTTCTTACCATCCAGGAGAAAGAACAAGAGCCTGCCAGACTGCCTTCAAAGTTCTGAATGAGCTGTCTTCTGTCAGTTTCCCTAGACCACGTTTTATATTCTCACCTGCTTCATTTTCTCTGTGAATATTTATTGAGCTTTGCTGAGTTTTTGTATGGATTTATATTAAGCTGTCTCTAAGTGAGCTCATTAACATAGAGGCTGCTTACAGGGATGCCTAAGGGTCCCAGAGGTTTACTATGTGCTTGATTGGGTTTTGATGACTCTTGTTGGAGCTGTGCTTAATGACACTTCCCCCTTTCGGATGAGATGCAATGGATGATGCCAAACCTTTGTGCACTGCTGGGTCAACAGGTCAATTGATAAAACTGGGAAGGCAGGAGCTGGCTGCCAGCTTATTGAGGCTTGATGACCTTTTTTGTTTGTTTGTTTTTTAAATTCGCTGTTGGAGTCTCTTAGCAACAAATACAGTGAATAAAGATACCCAAAGAGAGAAAGATCTGTCCCTTTAGTGTCACCTGGGACCTTGTATTCCAAAGGGACTCTCATGCATAGTGAAGAATGCCTTCATTTTTCATTCATTATCTGGCTCACCTTTATGAATTCCTTTGATCGTTGTTGTCTTCAATGATTCCCACAAATTGGGCAAATTACTCAATAAGATATATCTGCACCATAAAACCATTTTCATGACACCCTTTTGTGTCTTTCCAAGAAGTAGCATTGTGAACATGTGTGGCTTTTGGTGTGATGCTGGCCATACCCCATCATTTAGTCTTTATATGGATCTTGTAAACTATTTAAATAGGTAGACACTTAACAGGGTCACATCCCAGCTGTCCATGGGACACTCCTATTAAGAGGGCTTTCAAGAAATATTTTCCAAACAGGACTATTGTGTATCTGTCAGAGATGAGAATAGACATTTATTAGGGGGGCAGACAGAGCACTTGACCTGTATATTGACAAATTCCTGGGGTCACTAAGGGAATGGTGATTGGAGATGGTAACATCAGACCACAAATCTTGTCCTAAATGGATAATTTTTTTTAGGGAATTTAATTCTCAGCGGTCATTACAAGGCTTTCTCTATCTTTCCTACTGTGGGTACTCTTTGTTCTCTCTTCCTCAGTGAGCTCTGCAATTTCAGGTAGTTTTTGCTCAAAAGGAGTGACTATATTTGTTATGCACAAGAGTTTTCACAGTTGGAGAACAAGAGAAGAAAACAAATTCTGGAAGCAGAATGGAATTGGCTAGGTCAATGGGCTGCTTGGTTATGTAACCTGCAAGTGATGTTCACAAGTTTCATTTACCTCACTGACTACTTTATCCCCTGTTTTAGCATTTTTAAAAATAAAGATGGCCATAGTTTGGGGTATGTTTCAGTCGGCTTTTTTCTTGCAGTGACCAAAAGACCTGACAAGCACAATTAGAGGAGGAAAAGTTGGGGGACTCACGGTTTCAAAGGTCTTAGTCCACAGGTAGCTAGCTCCATTCCTCAGGGTCCAAGGTGAGGCAGAACAAACATCATGGGAGTATGGTAGAGGAAAGCATCTCAAGACATTGCACCAGGGAGCAGAGAGTGAGCTCTACTCAACAAGGAGAATATATAAACCACAAAGGCATGTCCCTAGGGATCCACCTCCTCCAACTACACTCTACCTGCCTACAGTTACTACCAAGTTAATCCCTATCAGGGGATTAATTCACAGATTGGGTTAAGGCTCTTAGAACCCAATAATTTAACTTCAGAACCTTCTTGCATTGTCTCACACATGAGCTTTTGGGGGACACCTGACATCTAAACCAGAGCAGGGTACACAGTAGACTAGTTTATTTTCCATTCCATGATTCTACTTTTTAGGTAAACAAATCTGAAAAGTTTAGTAAAGGCTTATGACAAAATGACATTTAATTGTAACTTAATGAATTGACCTTATGAAAGACTAAGATCACATCACATTGGATCCAACCAGGAAAATCACAGAATGAATTAGTGTCTTAAGGATAACATAATCCTCTGGAAATTAGAAGTGTTGAAACAACTCATGTTACTTATTACAGGCAAACAAGGTTTGGAAGTAGCATATAAACTGCTAAAGGACACCTCAGAAAACATTATTAATGGAAACTTAATCTTCATGATTTATATGTAGAAAATCAAATGTCTTTGGTGGCCTATCCATAAGTATTTATTACATTGTTTTTCTTTACCCACATGCTTGATCTTGCAAGTTCTCTTCGAGACATAGCAAAATGTTAACACAAAATTTAAAAAAATAATAATTATAAACATCAATTAACCCAGAAACTTGTGACTTACAATCCCCAAGCTTGTAACGTACACCAAAATATGCCTGTGGGCTCAAAATGTCTATATTTCAGCTACTGGGGGCTCTATTTCTGATCTTTGAAAGTCATTTGCTAGCTCCTTGTATTTCACCTGGTTAATCTGGTCTTTGTGAAAAGAGTATCCCAAAAAGAGTGGGACACTCTTTTCATGTCTACGAGGATGGACATCTGCCTTCCTTTGTGACATCTGGCTCTCCAGCAGTGGCTGCCCTTTGGGTTGGGGGGCTGGTCGCATGGGATGGTGTGTGAGCAGTTATTTTCAATGTCTTTTATAAACACGTGTTCTCTGACTAGTCTGGGCAAACCCATCTCCTTCTTGCTCCAGGGACCAGTTGCTACAAATAGTTGACATCTGTTGCAAGTAGCTTCACACACAGTATCTCACTGTGTCTGTTATAGGGTGAGTTACACACAGTTTTCTAATTCCAGCAAGCTTTTTGTGAATTCCTAGGGGCTGCTCCTCTACCACCCAGCCCCTAGGAATCTTGCACATTTTACACTCATGATACACTTTTATTCATGGAAAAGGTTTCTCCATCTCATGAGGGATATAAATGACTTGCAAAGACACACTTATGTCAGTGTGGCCAGCCATGGACTAAAACAAGATGTGAAGTGCTACATTGGAGGAGGATGTTACCGAGGGTGGTGGACAGGGGTTAATTAGCAGCCCGTGCTCACCTTTATTCTTAAAATCAGCTTAAACACTTTTCAAGGACTTCCTTATTCTTAGATACACTTACATCAACAATGGTGCAAGACAGGACATTTTAAAATGTCAACTACTAATTAAAATTTAAATCAGACTAATAGGTGTTAGATTACAGAGAATTGATGTAATATTTTGAAAATACCAAAGGCTGTTTGATAATTAGCCTTGAGGGGCTATCTTGGTGTCATTGCTCTAAACCAAAAATGTTATTTTTCCATGCTGTTAAACACCTGCTAACAGCTTGTAAAAAATACTTCAACTGACAGTAGTGATATTATTGTGCAGCAAAGAAGTGCCAGAATTATTTCCCTTTGGAATATGTCATTTCTTAGATTCATCATGAAGTCAGATTTAATTCATTTTTATTGAGTCAGAAGCTTTTATACAATAATATTTTAAATTTGTTTTAGTACACTAAGGTAGTTTTTTTTTTCTATCTTCCTAGGTTCATACAATGTGTAGGGGCAGAACAGAAATTAAATCTGGACCCTCTGACTTTAGCTCTGGTACTTTTTTCTGATACATTGCCATCAAAGCCTCATGTGGAGCAAGCAAACCCAATTATTCTAGAGTAGGGCCATTTCTCTACATAATTCTTGAGGGTAAATCTGTTTGGACTCCTCTCAACCCTGGTTCGTTACTTCATTACTGCTTGACCATCTTAATTTTCTTTTCTTTCTTTTTTTCCCCCCAAGATTACAGCCTAAAATCACTCGCGTTCATAAGCATGCAATTAAAAACATCATGAAGCATAATCTTTCTTAGGGAGTTACTGTCTAAGAGGAAGTCAGAGCTCCTACTCAAAAACTGATGTGCTAATGAGAATCCCAGTTCATGAGCAGATAAGAAATGTCTAGTTGATAGGAATAACTATCATAATGATTGACAGCACAAAATTGGAGTAAAAGATATGTGGATTTGAAGTTCCTCTGTCTTCTCTAAGCTCGGTTTCCCCATCTGTAAAATGGGGATAACAGTGGTGTCTGCTTCTAAGGGTTGAACGAGAAGTAATGAATACAGAGCATCAGCGAACAGTGCCTGGAACATAGAAGGGGGTCTCTAAATGACTGCTTTACTGTCATTATTGCCATCACTGTTGTTAGGTTCATGCTCTCTGTCAGTCATCTTGGCCATCTTTTGTGGAAGGCCATCCTTTGAATGCTACCTCCCTAGCCTTAAGACCACAAGGCACTGTGGACCATGGCTCATGTTAATATTGTAGCAGCAACTTGGTTTCCTGAAACAGGGAGCTTTTCCCCTCATATGTTCACAGAGTTTATATGAATCTTATTCCTAATCCCTCTGGATCATGGAGTGTATTTATCATGGGGTATACAAGACTATTTCCCTAGGTCTTTGTTTTGGTGAAAATATGCAAATTAAATGGGCCTTTTTCCTTACTCTTTGCTACAGGAAATCAGAAAAATTCCATGCATCCTCATCTCCAGTTCATATGACTTCAAACTCTTAGTAAATGATATAATCTAGCATGGGATAATGCCCATGTGTAGGTGGGACTGGCCTCTGAAAAATAGCTAAACAAGAGCAAAAGATGCTTCTGAACAACAGTAAAATGTTATTTTTCTTTTCATGAACCTTTGGAAGCTCTAAGACCTATTTGCTGTATATGTATTTACTTTTATAGCAACTAAATACAACAGTGTTTTTATTTCTTCTAATTACATAATCAATATTTATGTTTCTTTTATGGCTGTAATATGCACCAAAAATATAGTAGTGGATGAAATAAAAATCTTCCCTGACCTCTTGGAGAGAAATGGGGCTGTTAAGCAGTAGGATGTAAAACATGATCTATACAATGATTATAGAAGGAAAGAACACCATGAAAGAGCTTCTGATGTTTTTAGGGCACGGCTATGGGAGAGGCTTTCTGGAGGAACTCATGTTAATGCCAAGACTTGAAGGATAAGGCAAACAGTAGGCAAACTTTGGGAGGTGGGGAGTTTCTTGTGGAGAAACATCTGTATGAGTTTCCTACTGCTGCTGTAACAAATCACCACAAATGTAATGGCTTTAAAAAAAAAAACACAAAAAACACCCATTTCTTACCTTACAATTCTGGAGGTTACAAGTCTGAAATAGGTTTCCCTGAGCTAAAGGCAGGACAATCACAAGTTCAAGGCCAGCCTCCACAACTCAGTAAGACTCTGTCTAAAAATTTTTTTAAAAGCTGGGGATGTAGCTCACTGTAGAGCTTACCCGAGTTCAATCCCCAGTACACAAAACAATAAATAAATAAATCAGAATGAGTAAAACTGAAGAACTGATGTGTTCAAGACTGGGAATCCTGGTAAATTCTCTTGGATAGTTACTGCATCTTGCAGTCCTTTTCAGGGGACACACCTGTGTCTTTTGCTTAGGCACTGTTGAATTTTTCACTCTTGGTTCTTTGCTTGGTTTGTTATTGTGCAATGTATCTCTTCATATCTACAAGTGACAACCATAAGAAATGAACTGATAATTTTACTAATCAGAAAGGGTCTGTTGATCTTCCTCATCCATGGACGAGGTATATTGGATGGCCATCATTTTTGAGGAACTGTGTTTGTGTTACTTCGATGTCTTCAGTTTATGATGTGAACTGTGCTGTATTTCTCAGTTTTGTGGAAGTAACCTTCACACAGTGAGCACTTAGGGAATTGCTAAGTGCAAGATGTGAGACTTGAGGGTGTAGCTGATGACACAAGAATGCATGCAGACTTTGGTGCTATTAGTCTAGAGCTGTGGTTTTCCAGTATGATTCTGGACCAGTCTCATCACCATCACATGGAACATGTTAGATACACATATTTTAGGTCACCACCACAAACTTACCTAATTAGATGTGCAGGGAGTGGGGCTGACAGTCTGTGGTTTGACAAGCCCTCCATGTGATTCTAAGGAATGTTAAAATTTGTGAACGCTGGTCTAGAGGGGAGGAGACTGAAGATTATAACACAGTAGAATGCCACAAGGAAGCTTCAGGTGCTGGGTGAATCTACAGGAGGCAGCCCTCACTTGATGTAAACCTGCACCACCTCCAAAAGCACAGGCTGCCCAAGATGAGCTTTAAAAACTGGACCAATTAACTTGATAGGTACTAAAGGAGGACAAGGTCCCTCCAGGCACAGGAGCCAGTGCAGCAGTGGAGACTCTAGACTCTAGGGCTGCAGAGTTGGGGTCTGGCAGACTCTCAGGATGAAGATAGAGAGGTAGGTAACTATTAAGACCTTCCACCTCTAAATGATGCTGTTGGCTCTCCACCCTCAAAAATAGACTGCAGCTGAACACTAGGTGGTAACAACTGGTTAACAGAGTGAGAGAGTTCAACAGGGAGAACAATCTGTCTTCAGATCCCAAACTCCTGCCATGATAGCGATGGTTCGTATTAAAGTAGGGGGATTTGTGTTTTCTGACCCTTTGTGGAGGGTGGATCTTCAGGCTTCTTGAGGTGATACTGATTTGCTTCTCCAGAGCTGACTCCTGGAGGATGCTGGTGTCTCTGGGCCTCCTGTGGAAGTGTTTCTGCATCTGACCTGGATGCAGTGCTGGTTCTTTCTGAGCCACCTGTCTCTCAGGGCTTCTTTCTTGCAGTAGCTTTTGAAGCATTTTTTCATATTTTGGGTCTTCCATACCTTTATTACTTCAATTCTTTGTACTACTTCTTGCTGTTGGTCTGCCATTAGTTAAGGACCCTGTAAGCTAAATTATAGTACTTGGAGAATGAAGTTTTTCCAATATTTTCCCCCTTTGCTGTGATAGCTTTTCTAACTCAAGGTAAAGTATAAAATTGATTTCAAGATCTTGATGCTAAATAAATTACAAGTTTCCAAATGGTCTAACCTTGCATTTTCTGCCTGACATTAAATTACTTTGTACTAATTTTTTTTTCTAAAAGATTTTTTTTTACCTCTTTCTCTATGGGCCTCTTATGGTCGCCTGGAAGGGCTTCCATAAAAGGTATATTTTTACATGGATTTTTCGGTTGAGAGATTTTCGAGTGGATTTGTTAGACATTTAGGAGTTATAGGACTTGGATTCTGAGTCATTTAAGTGGAATTGTTTGCTTTATTCTCTGCAGCCTCTAGCAGATGCTTGTAAATCAGAGGGGCTCATTGCTCTTGTTAAGGGTTGAGGATTTTATTTCCAAAGGAGAGCATTCTAGGATTGACCCTTAGCTGCATTTCAGTGAGGTTCTTTGTGTTTGCTGGTGCACCTAGTTTATGAGTGAGAGCAGCAGCTCCTGCTAACACAAAAAGCTGTCAGCAGTGTGGCTTCGCAGCGTGCACAGTCCTCATCTGGACAGTCTGAAGTCACACGCTGTGTTTCTGAGTGCCGTGGACTTCAAGGTATCCATGACATTGCTTATAAAACTAAATCAGGTTGACTTCTGGAGTGGTGATGAGAGCAGCAGGGTGGACCCTCTCCCTAGCGAGACCATTTCGCTGCTGAGAGAGACTAAGCTATTTTGGAGTAAGGAACTGGTATCTGATGGAAACTAAACACACAAAGAAAACAAAGAGAACCAAAATGGCAAATAATAATACTAATATGACAAGCTCTATACAAATATAATTACCTTCCTTTCTCCTTTCAGCTCCATTAAAAGATGAAAGTATATAAAGTAATGAATAGCCATGTATCATTGGGCTTGCCACACATTCACCTGAGATAGCTATAACAATAGCACAAAAGGAGTAGAAAGGATGGAGCTTTTTAAGAGTAAAATTTTTATGTCACTGATGTTAAGATAGTGTAAAAGTTCAGGTGCATTCTATTTTTAATTTTTTCACTTTAAAATTTTTGTTTATTTTTAGATATACATGATAGAAGAAGAAGATATATTTTAAACACAAAGAAAATAATCCAGAAATATGGAGTTAAATGCACCACTCATCTGTACATATTGATGGACATGAGTTGATTATGTTTTTTGGCTATTGTGAGTAGTATTGCACCTAAAATTTTAGTTCAGAGAAGGCATGCTGACCAGTAATCACAATGCACCATAAAAAATGGTCTCCTATGATATTTATAAAATATTATGGGAGTACAGAAGGTCAAACACCAACAGCCTCTGTTCAAAGAATCATGAGAGGGTTTCATGATGGGAGTGATGGGTGAACTGTTATTAAAGGATCAGTAGCATTTCCATGTTCTTGGAAATATGAATTGAGCAGTGGTTCTTAGCCTTGTAGTCTTGATAAATACCACTTGGGGATGTTTGTTAGAGGTAGGGATTCTAGATCCCACCGCTGGAAACATGTTCATCACATATGTTGTCCAAGAAGTTGTTATAACAAACCAAGGCTCTGGGTGATTCTGGGGGCTGGTGATGTATGGATCATGTTTTAAGAGGTTCACTTATTGAGTGCACAGAGTCTGCCTTGGTGATAGAAATCAGCAGAATCACAGTTGTGACCATTTCACACATATGTAAAAGACGGAAGTGATTTCTGTTTGGAATGATAATGGTTTTTGTGTTTTGTATTTGGAAAGTAGAGTAGAACTGGGTTACTTAGGAAGTATGACTGTGACTGTGCAGAGGTATTATTTACTACATCAAGTATTTGTTTTTCTTTTTATTTAATTTAAAAACATGATCAAAATAATATTCACATGATTAAAAAATCAAAGAGAGCTAAGAAACCCTAATGGAATGGAGTAGTTCCCTGTTTTAACGTATATTCATTTCTTCCTCTCTTCCCACTTCTCTTAGCTACACTTGCAATTTTTAACCTTGTTAAGGCTGATTTTATATTATGTGGTACGACCTTAATTAAGTCTTCTAAACATTTTCTATAAATTAGTTCCACATAAATAACATTTCCGTTACTGTGCCTAGGAGCTATTCTCACAGAGCCATGGAGTGTTTGGCTGACATTTCCTTCTCTCTAGCCCCATAGACATAACCCCTGGGCTGCTCAGTGTAGAACTTCAGCTGGGGACTTCTTCCTCAGGAGCATAGGTTACCCTAAACTTTTAAATGTGTGCAAACGCACATAAAAGGTAAACTGAAGTAAATTGAAACTTTATACTGTAGAAATGATCCTGAACAAGATCTTGCACGTTGTACCTTCAGCTTTACCAAGTTGGAATGAACAAGTTTGCTCTGACCCCAAGAAATGTAGAGTCTTTATTCTCTTTGCATCTACGGTAGGTTTATATTGAGATCTTGATGATACACTGAACTTATATTAAAAATTTATGTATTATCTACATAACTGGGTGTATTCACGCTCAATATATTATCTTTATAAATTGTTAGATATATAATTTCTATATGTAAAAGTAAAGGTATTATCCCTATTCTCTCTCCCTCTTTCTGTGTGGCCTCTCTTTGTGTGTATTTTTCTCTCTCCATATATATTCTATTCTGTGTATATATTTATTTTAGTCAGTTTTTTTCCCCACTGGTATGAACAGAAGACCTAACAAGAACAATTAGACCAAAGAAAAAACTTATTTAAGGTTCACCATTTCAGAGATCTGAGTGCATAGATGGCCGACTCCATTGCTCTGGGCCTGAAGTTGGCAGAACATCATGGCAGAAGGGGGCAATGGAGGAAAGCAGTTCAGGATGTGGCAACAAGGAAGCAGACAGAGACAGCCTGGCTCACCAGGGACAAAATCTATACCTCAAAGACACGTCCCCAGTGACCCATCTCCTCCAACCACATCCTACCTGCCTATGGTACCACCCAGTTAATCCTTATTGTTGGACTAATGCACTGATTAGGTTAAGGCTGTCGAAGCCAAACCATTTCACCTCTAAATTTTCTTGCATTGTCTCTCACATGAGCTTTTGGGGGACACCTCAAAAACATCAGTACTTCTCAGATCACCTCTAGGCAGGGTGGTCTCTTTAGAGGGCAATCTGCGCTTAATGATATCGTTCAGCTATTTATAATTCACTTTCAGCTTTGTGTCTGAAAACTTTTCCTCCAGTTCCTGTTTTCACCAGGCCTGTAATGATTGTGTATGTGTGTGTGTGTGTGTGTGTGTGTCTGCGCTCGTGTACGCGTGTCCAGCAACTCTCCCCGATCCCTCCTTGTTTTAGCTCAGTTGTAGACTCTTTCTCATGGTCTCATTTCTGTCTTTTCCATTTCTCCATTCCTCTCATTTCCTGTATTTCTGAGAACTCTGTGTATAAAGTGTGCAGTCAGGATTGGCTTAGAAGTCAATTGGAATTGAAAGGAGGGTTATATAGGGGAAATGATGGACATTTGGAAGAGTGAACTGTCTCTACCTTAAGGAAATACTCATCACCTTGCTTGTATCAAAGGTAGTTTTCACATTAGTTCTAATTATAGTAGATATAATTATATATTATAATGATGAAATTTAAATTACATAATTCTGTTTTATATATTATTTTATTTTATATTACAATTATAATAATACATAATAATCCAATCATATCAACCTCATTATAACAGAAATAATGATAATGTTTTTTGTATTTTATCAGCTCCCCTATAGCTTTAAAATTGACTTTTTCTTGCTCTACAACCAGATTTAAAAAAACAACAACAACAGATCAATGCAGTGGTTAATATTGATGGCCCTTACAAAAATGTTATACTTGTTTATTTTTTTGAATCTGAATGTGATCTGTTCTACTTTTTAAAACAAAAATCAAACTTAAATTATTATTATTTTTTAAAGCTTCACATTTAATTCTATTCAGGTTTGCCTTTTGGAGGGATCAGTTTGTAGAATGAGGGAGTGTGACAGCCTTGTGTGGGTCTTCCTTTCCTCCTGGCCTTTGTCCTGCTGTGTTCCCAGGGTCTGTCTTACCCACACTCTCCCACAGGTGCACAGTAACTAGGTGGTGGCTGGATACTCAGGCAAGTGCAGAAGCGTGCTCCCTAATGCTCCCAGGAATTCCTCTCCCTTCTCTTCCCCTTTAACTGCATGCTATGGGACCAGCTTGGGGAGGTTCACCATGGGCTTTCTCATGAATAACCTGGCTAGTTTATGGATACTTAATTCACCTCAGGAGTTAGAACTGAATGCTGATATTTGAGTACCCATGTCAATCATAAATGGAATAAAATAATGATACATAGTTGAGATGTGGGAGGAATGACTAGAGCCCTTTATTAGTCAAGCATTTAAAGAAAGTTCTATCCATGCCTGTATCACAGTTTAGTCAGCATGGCAGTGAACTTGGCGCCCAGATGGGAATAAGTGAGGTGAAACTTTGTCCTACATCTGGCCTGCTTGATGATGAGGAGGAGGAAGGATGTTAGAAGTCAGAACAGCGTTTTTCAAACATTACATTCTCTTTGTTATCACTGGCATTTTCTGAGTTATCTCTTTGTCCTAAGTAAACTTTTGATAATGATGAAGAGAATTTTCTTTTCCTTCTGGAGAAATGTGTCTGTGATTCTTATTTGCATTGTCTCGATGGGCAAAAGGTGTGACTTATGCAGTCCAGGGGGAGAAATAAAGAATGTCTGTGTGCTTCTGCCTAGTCAATGCTTTATTCACTCAAATCACTCAATACAATTTCACTCCATAGGTTCTTAATCAAGAAAACAACGATCCTTAATGCTAGGCACTGCAATAGACATAATCAATTCACAGCAAACAATTGTAGATTAATTCTAAGCATTGCAAACACACTGAATCATGACAGGCTTATGACAGACATCCCCTCTGCATACTAAGTTCAAGTGTCAGATCAAAAGTCTCAAGCCTTAGGCTTTAAGTCACTCAGATGCACACTCACTCACACCGCAATGATTAGGTCAGGAACCAAGGCAAGCTTCTCCTGGAGTGGAGCTGAGGGCCGGTTGAGGAGAGGTCATGGGGAGAAGTTGCAGCTCTCACCAGGGTCAAGATGTGGCTATAGAGTTTGAGAGCAGAGGAAAATGCAGAGGATTAGCAAATGATGAGAAGAGTTGGAATGTCAGTCTAGGTCCTCATTAGGCTCTCTGTGTGAGGGCATCAGTATTGGCTGACTGAATATTTGTTCATTTGCTCTATTATTTATACCAAATTTGGGGGCTTTTGACCACCATTCAATCCGTATCAGCTGCCACTAGATCTCCCAGTGACATCATTTGCCCTGGGGTTAAAACATCTGGTCTCGTGGTCCCCATGCTTTTCCCTCTTATCAGGCTATCCAGGACAGCCTGCCAGAGGCTTCACTTTGAGTTTATCAGGATGGGGAGAAGTTAACTTGTTTGTGCCTGAGGGCCATACTGGAGGGCTCCTTAGGCGTGCCTGGTGAGACTACAGGTTTCAAACTGGAGTTTTTTAAAATAGAGTTGCTTAGTCTCAGGACTAAGGCCATCCTCACATGCATAGGGTCTTAAACCTAAAATAAAGCACATAGGCAAGGACATATATAAGAACATATGTGAACTATAGGTTGGAGGAGGGTGGAGGAGGATAAGAAATATTTCTGGTCCCATTCAGTTACCTGACAGTCTACAGAGCAGGAGTCCATCTGTCACCCTAATATTGAAATGCACTTCTTCATAGCCCAGTCTCTGTAGTGTCACGTTCAAAGAACATACTCAGCTAAAAGTAGTTTAGAACTGTTCAGTCTTTCCTGGTGTCTCTCTCAAAACCCACAGCTGGGGGAAAATGCCTCTCTTAACATTTGTCAGACATCTTAAAAATCTCACTCTATTGGTTCTGCTTTCAATGTCATTCCCTTGGAAAACAGCCACCCTTCCAAAACATTATCTCACCAACTCACAATTGCAGAAGAGAAACAGTTTGAAAGCCAAATAACTGTCATCCTTTTTTCCTCTACTCTCTTCCCATCCTCTACCCTCATCTCTATCCTTTCTTTTTGCTTCCCAGGAAATCTTGCTGAGCTGATGATATTCTCATGTCTACTTCTCCAAGCCCAGTCTCCTTACATATGTTTCTGACACTACATCATGAAAACGAAGAAGCTGAAATGGAAATTGAACATTGTTGGGTGTGTGGGAGACCTTGCCTTTTGGTTTTATTTCCCCTATTGGGTTTCTCCCCACTGAAGTTAAGTTTCCATCTCTTGAGAAGAACTTCATGTAACCCCTTACCCCTCCCCCTCATCTCCGATGGATGCCAAAGTCAAAAGTTTTCTCCACCAATCCCCACTGGACACAGAGGAAACAGTGTTGCTTGCCCGTTCTTGAGTCACCCTGCCAGTCAGCACCCGCCACATCACCAAAACAACCATTCTTAAGCTGAAGCTTGCAGGCTCACGCTACTGCTCTCTTCCTCTCCTTTTCTTTCCCTTCGGGCAGACCCCCCAATAAAATCTCTTGTTTGAATTTCCGTTGCGGGCGAGTCACTCACCTTTCAAACATTCCTGTTTGAAGGTGTAGGAAAATTATAGAGAGAGTAAATATCCACATTCTGGGGTTCATAAACTTTTGTCTTCAGCTAATATTCAGAAACTGTGAAATTGTGATATAATAAATCTATTTGTTGATCTCTATCCAGTTTTCTGGCACGGAGCTCCTAAAACCCTTGTAATCTTTGCACTAATAAGTGTCTTTTGTGTGCTAATGAGATGATAAGTGACTAGTGTCCTGAGTAGCCTCAGGATGAGGATGGTTGCTAGTGGAACCCACCCTGTGATTGGAGGGGTGAGACTTTCAACCTCAACCCCAACCTTCATTGGAGGGGAGAGGGGCTGAAGGTTGAGTTGATACCAGTGACCAATGATTTGCTCAGTCACAACTATGCAGGGAAGCCTCCATAAAACTCTAAGAGGACCAGTTTGGAGAGCTTTGGGGTTGTCCAACATGTGGATGGCAGAACACTTGGAAAAGACAGGGAACCTCCATCCCCTCTCATATACCTTGTCTTATGCATGCCTGCCGTCTGATTGTTCCTGTGTGATAGCCTTTTAAAATGCATGCCTGATAGTCAGTTGAGCGCTCTCCTGAATTCTCTGACCAACGTCAGCAAGTGCTAGAACCCAAGAAGAGGATTGTGGAAACCTCTGATTTATAAGTGGTATGTCAGTAACAACCTCAGACTTGTGATTGGGAGCCAGAGTGGTAGGGTGCCTTGGGAGACCAAATCTTCAAACTGGGCTGTGCTAACTCTAGTTAGTGGCAGGATTGAGTTCAATTTTAGGATACCTTGTTGATGTCCACAGTGTGGACAGATCAGAAATAAAATAGAAATCAATGAAGAAGTAGCAGAAAAGGTATTTATTAAATGTATTGAAAGAATAATAATTTGAGAATATAAATCTATTTAAAAAAGAATGGACTGTGCTCCACAGAATGTCAGATTATACAGGGCTTTTAAGGGGAAGGAGAAATGAAGACAAAGGAAATTAATTCTGTGCAACAGCACAAGTTGTTCACCAAGGAAGGTGATTGGTGTGGACAAGCCACCCTAATATGAGTCCATTCCTGGTGTGCTGCTAGGGCTGTCTCTAGGGGAAAGGTTTATTCATGGCAGTTGGAGCTGTCTTTCTAGGGTGTTTATGGATTTTGGAGCCTTGGCTTGGTTCAAAAGTTCAGACTTCCAGGTAGAGATATGCAGAAGTTTCCTTTCAGAATGGCATGTTGATTGTATTTTACATAGTCATGGCTACTATGATTCCATCTGGTTGAAGCTGGTTTCAGAACAGAATTAGAGAATTGCTTGGTATAGGAACCTCCTCCCCTCCGATACCTGTGTATACACACACACACACACACACACACACACACACACACACACACACACACTGTCAGAAGTATTGAGAGTGAGTACTCTTATGCTCACAATAAGAAGGAGAAAATTTTTTCTTACTGTTCATAAATACTAATCTCAGTCTTTGCATTGGGTTCCCTGAGCCTTTGAACTTCTATTCCAACCTTGTTTACACCACTCAGGAGTACTAAACTTCATCAGTGCAATTTATTGTAATAGGCAAAGTGAAGTATATCCTCGAAGTAGGGTTTCCAGATTTTGTATAAACCAAAGGAAACCAAAGAAAGCAAAAGTAATAGAACAAACTAACAACAAAACACAAACCAGGATGCTCTGTCATGTCACAGAATTGATAGTGGCATGTTTGAGAGATGATTGGATCATGAGAGTGCTGCCTTCATAAATGAATTAGCCCATTCATGAATTCATGGATTAGCTCACTCGCTCATGAATGATTATTAGAATATGGCTTTTTTTTTTTATAAAATCAAGCTCTCATGGGCATGCTTCTTCCTTTTGCCTTGTAATGCCCTCTGCCATGCCATGACCCAGCAGGAAGGTCCTGGCCAGATGCTGAACAGATGGAAGCACCATGCTGTTGGGCTTCCCAGCTGTTGGCGCTTTGACCTAAATAAACCTCTGTTCTTTAGAAATACCACATCTGTGACATTGAATGATAGCAATATTCATTGCTTACCTAAAATTTAAATTTAGTTAGGTAGCCTGTATTTCATCTAGCAATGGTGAGTCTGAGTGGGTAGTAATGCAGACAGAACAGGGTTTTATAGAGTGGAATTAGTTGATAAATTAGAGGCACTAAATGAAGATATTTTCAAAATAGAAATAGTACCCAAAGTGTACTGAACCATGAGTGAACCCAGAAGCTGCGTATGGTAAGTGGCTACCAGCCTGGTTTGTTGAGGCCTACTGATTAACAGTCTTAGCTTGTGAGTGACTCAGGTTGATTTCTACTTACTGTGATTCACAGTGTTTTCCATGGTGGAGTTAATACAAATGTCACATTTCAGCATAAACATATGGGTTAAGACAAGTTAAATGTGGGGTTTAGGACAAGTTAAATTTGCATACACACACACACTCACACACACATACATGCAACTGTGGAACTATTAGTGCTTTCTGCTTTTTTTTTCTTTAATTACTTTCTGTTTTCCAGATGCTGAAAAGAGAGAGAATAGAAGAGATTCTATAAATTACAAATTTATTTAAAGGTATGGTCTACTTCCTCCAGACCATCTAGACTGGTTCCCATTACCTAGCAAATGCTTCAGAGAAGCAGTAGGGATTTTCTGTTTAAAATGGAACTACTTGGGGCAGGAATGGTAGCTCAGTGGTAGACAGCTTTGTGTCTTTCATCTCCTCCTGCTCCTTTTTCTAATTTTAGGGATCCTTTTATTTTCCTTCCTGTAACTCATTTTCCATTATTTCAAAAATATCTACCTTTATAGAACACACATGAAAACAGCCTTAAATCCACTTTAAACTATGGACATTTGCTTTTAAGGACAATGTGGTCATATCCTTCATATGTCACTCCCATCTGAAATTAATGGGCCCAAATATGATAAGTCTTGTGTGTCGGGAATTAAGCAGGCTAAGGGCAAAGACCTAGTTTTTTTCATAGTAATGGCGTTGTTTTCCTAATCTTTGTGTTGCTATAGCCAATACACCAGACTAGAACAATTTAGAGGAGGAAGAGCTCATTTTGGCTCAGGGTTTCAGAGGTTCAACCATGGTTGGCTGACTCTATAGCTCTGGGCCTGAAATAAGGCAGAACATCATGGCAGAAGCACTTCACAGAGGAAAGCAGCTCAGTTCTGAGAGCCAGGCAGCAGAGAGAACTTAAGTGCAAGGAGCTAGGGATAAAATAATTCCCTGAGGCATACCCCCAGTGCCCTACCTCCCCCAGACACACCCTACCTGTCTACAGTCACCACTCATTCATTAATCCATTCAAATTATTAATCCATCAAATGGATCAATCCATTGAGGAGGTTACAGTTCTCATAATCTAATTATTTCACTTGGACCATTCCTGAATTTTCTCACATGTGAGCTTTTGAGGGACACCTTATTCAAACAGATGGCATGAGGATGTCAAGTATAGATGTTTAAGACAACATGTTCTTGCTTTTCAACCTGCAACAATTATGAGTTCACTCTATCCCTAAATTTTATAATAACTTTATTTTATTTATTTATTTATTTTTAATGTGGTGCTGAGAATCAAACCCAGTGCCTCACACATGCTAAACAAGTGCTGTACCACCAAGCCACAACCCCAGCCCTGTCCCTAATTTTTGCGATTAATTGGATACACGACTAATTACAATTCTCGGAAATAGTTATGCTAGTAGGGAAAGAGGGTCCCTTGAGAAGCGCTTCTCCCTGATGCTTAGCTAACTGATTCTTCTTTTCCCCTGTCCCTAGGACCTGGGGAGACACAATGGAAATCTAGAAGTTTTAGGAATTCTCTAACCTCAGTATGATTCTTGTGCAAAGATTAATACCTGCTCCTCCTCACCTTGGGGAAATGGTAGAAATCCTCTCTCCTGTGTTTTGAAGTAGACAGTATTTTCATGAGAAATCTGTGTATCAGAGGTGAACAGAATGGTTGTCCTAAGCAGTGATTTTCAGTGGTTCCATGTTATATTTTTACTTACTTATTTTATTTTTTAAAATTATTTTTAGTTGTAGATGGACACAATACCTTTATTTTATTTATTTATTTTTATGTGGTGCTGAGGATCAAATCCAGTGCCTCATACATGCTAGGAAATCTCTCTACCACTGAGCTACCACCCCTGTCCCAAGTAGTTCCATTTTAAACAGAAAAATCCCAACTGAAGCATTTGCTAGATGATGGGGCCATGATGCTAGATGGTCTGGAGGAAGTAGACCATATCTTTAGATAAATTTTTCATTTATAGGATCTCTTTTCTTTTCTCTTATCTACTAAAAGCAGATTCTCCAGCTGAGGACATGTGTTCACTTTTATTCTATTCAGCACTTGTTGGGTCTCTGAGCTTGGTCTTTTTGAATGATGCTGGTTAAAGGGTGGGGATGGGGGCATGACTTGGGTTTTACTCTTTTTGAGGTATGTTTATTTTGCTCAACAGGGACATCCTGACCAGGTGACTCCTATATACAGGGGATGTTTTAGTCAAGGGTGGGAGGGAAGGCTGGAGTAGCCTCTAGATGGGAAGTATGATTTATTCTAAAGACATCATGACTCCACAATTGGGATTCCAGAGTATGTTGTCCTTGGAATTGGTGTTACCAGTAACAATAATGCTAAGATCCAGAGTGACAGATAATAAGTGTTCCATAGTGAATTAAAAAAATTAGTTGCCAATGGATCTTTATTTTACTTATTTCCATGTGGTGCTGAGAATTGAACCCAGTGCCTCACACATGCTAGGCAAGCGCTCTACCAATGAGCTATAACCCCAGCCCTCATAGTGAAATTCAAACCAAAAGAAGTATGAATAGAATATTCAGTTGGAATATTCAAAGGCACAACCTACTTTTAAACAGGTAGTACTAGATTGGCCATAATTTCTTAAATGAACATTTATTTTCCCTGGAAGCTTTTATCTTCCTTTTCATTATGAAAAATCATTATCTTTCCCCCTGAGATTGACTTTACCTATTTAGAGGGTCATGTTAGCTACCAAAGAAATGCAGAGTGACTTGGTGGCTTTTACCCAAATTGTAAATTAGAATGGAGTGATTTTGATTCACTTTACCCTAATGCTTCATATACTCTTTGCATCTTTTATTTCTGCCTGAGACTTTGATTTTATTTTATTTTGTCTGATTCCCTTCTCTCTCCCTCTTGGGCCCCCAAATTTTCATGTTTTTGGCTTTTCTCATCCAAATGAATCTGACTTGATTCACCTAGTGGGAGTTCCCCAGGACCCAGCTAGATGCCAGAACAAATATGATAAACCTCTGCATGAAAATGAAAGTGGTAATAAGGGGACTTGTGTCTCAGCACAGTTAGTACATTTGCATTTAATATGGTTTTAGAAACTCCTATGAAAGGTTTATTTTATTGAAAAGAAAATGAAGCTCAGGGAAATTAAGTGACTTCCTGGGTTATGTGGCCTTTTGATTTTGTCATAGGATTGGAGTATAGGTCTTTATTTTTAGCTCATCTATTTTTCATTCTATCAGTATTTTTCCAACTTGAGCTCCCTTTATGACCCCTTTCAAGTTTTGCTATTATATATGTGCATATTTGTAGTATTAACTGCTTAACAGAGTCTAATGGGCTTTTTCTCATGTTTTTTTCAATATTGCTAAAACTATGGATTTAAAAGTTATGGATTTGCAATGTTATGTATTTACATATAAACATGCACACACACATATTTACATATGCATATTCTAATGTACACTAAAATAAATCACTGTGCAAATGAAAAAAGAATGAACTTACTAAAATCATCTTGGAGACTATCAGTGGAATGTGACTTCACTTGAGAAAAGTAGGAAAATTCAAGTCACACTGTGATCTCTTTTTTAATTCCTTAACTTTACTTCATAGGTAATGTTGGCACTTTGATTGACAGCCTGGGAAGAGGGAGAGAGTGAGAGAGAGAGAGAGAGAAAGAGAGATCTCCTTGTTCAAATTATTCCACAGAAGTAGTAGTGTACCCCTCGGAGTCAACCATTCATGGATTTCAAAGAAGATCTGAGGGTCAGGTATGTGCCTTTCAAAGTAAGACCTGGCTTTCAACATTCTTCAGTTAGAAGCTTTTCTAAAAGATAAAATCACTGGGTTCCCTTATAGTGGTAGATACCTGATGGTGTAAAATAATAAACAAGACATGGTCCTTGCCTTTAAGAAAGATCCATCTACAAGCAGAGATTATTGCATGTAAACAGAGACTATTTCCACTATAACTGCAGGCCAAAGGGACATATTTCATAATTTTTTCTCCAAAATAGAGTGTCCAGTAGGATGCGGGAAAGCTCTCTTATGATTGAGCATGGAAGCTGCTGGAAGTGTTAGCATTAGAACTGAGCTCCAGAACAACGAATGTGAACAGGCTTGGAGGGTGGAGCAAGAATGTTGGGCTTCCTGTGTGACCTGAGCTGCTAACTTGCATTGTGGTGGCCCTCTAGTGAGAAGACTCCACTTTGATTCCCATGTGGCCTCAGCTTTGGCAGGGATCTTGACATTGTGTTGGAACTCTTGGCTTGATTGGTTGACTTTAACTCAAGAGGTTATAGTCACGCTGAGTTGGTGAGTGAGAATTGGTTCTCAAGGGCTTCCTTCTGCTGTTCTCTGGATCCCCATCCGTCCTTCTCCTGATGGTGCTAACCCTTCCTTGCCTGCCTAAGACCTTCACAAGGTCATTCCTGAAAGAATCAATGACTAGACTTAGAATCTAGAGTTTCTTTTAAATCATCCCTGGCTTGGTGGACTCCTGCACATTTGTCACCTTGAAATCTTTTTGTAAAATGTAAATACACTTGATAGAATCTACTATGGGCTAGGTGCTCTAATAAGGACTTAAAAACCCTGACACTAGCGAGTAAGAAGGGAATATTATTATTCCTGTGGTCAGTGATGTTAGTGCTTTGCCCAGATCCACTCAGATTCCTATAGATTTCTCATTTATACCAATCTAGTATATTTTTAATAACAGCCCTTGTTTCTCTGCTGAAGCCTGGTTTGCCTGTATATATCAAGAGACATTTAGGACTTTAGGTCTCCCTGTTGCCCCCCAGAACCAATGACTGACAGATACAGGAATACATTCAGTTCCCTTGCTCTGGTTGAGATGGCTTTGAGGTAAGACCTGTGCTCTCTCTATGGGACTTTGCTTAATGTCAGGCTCCCTCTCATCTCTGTTCCACTTTTCTACTCTGCTACTAGTTTTTCCTCAAAGAACACTTCCTAACAAATCTACATATTCATATGGATTGTTGTTTTAGTGTTTACATTGAGGAAATTCTACCTAAATCAGTCACCATTGTACAGTTAGGAAACTGAAGCCCTGAGAGGTTAAGTGGTTTTCCAAGGAAAAGATTAGGGAGCCTAAAGAAGAATCTTCTTTAACGAAGAGGGTAAGAGGATAGGGGTTCCCAAGAAGTACTAAGGCTAGGGTTGAATGGCTTGGAAATGATTCTCAGGAATCAAATGGATTATGAGAAAATGGAGAGGAAACTGAAGATAGGAGGGTAATTGCCAGTACTGGGGGCAGGGAAAGGGAGTGGGCATTGGTGTTCCAGGGTTATTAAGACCCAGTTATTCAACATGGACAAGTTCTGAAAATGTACTGGATGACATTGTGTTAGTATTTCATTACTGTGATCAAAATACCTGATAAGAGCAACTTAGAGGAGGCAATGTTTGTTTTGGCTCATGGTTTCAGAGATCTCAGTCCATAGTTAGCCAGTTCCATTGCTTGGGGCCTGAAGTGACAGAAAATCATGGTGAAAGGGTGTTGCAGAGGAATGTGCTATCAGCTCGTGGCAGCCAGGAAGCAGAGAGGGGAGTGGAAGAGATAGAAAGGTGTCAGGGAGAGATATAGTCCCCAAGGCCATACCCCACTGTGACTTACTTCCTCTAGTCATGTCTCACCTCCCTATAGTCTTCACCATCTCTCAATAAAGTCCATTCAAATTATGAATCCACCAAGTGGATTAATCCACTGATGAGGTTACAACCATCATGATCCAGTAATTTTACCTCCACAATGTGGCATTGCCTAACCGTTGAGCTTTGGTGGGGGGACATTCCAGATCCAAATCATAACCAACATTATGCCTGTCACTAGCAACCTAAGTAGTTTTCACTATGCCTGGCAAATAGCACTAAACCATTATAACCATTATAGATCCCAAGTCCTTGCAAAAGTTAGTGTACTTATTTTAGAGACAAAAAGATAGATATGGAGAAACGATTCAGGATTTGGAACAGGACAGATTCTTAATAACAGTCACTTAACTAAGACTATAAATACTATAAATCTTCATCTATATTCATCCTAACATAGTGTTTGTAGGCTAGCCTGAGAATCTGCCCATCATCCACATTTATATTTTTAACTGAAAGAGAAATCCAAAGACCCAAATTACAGACCTCTAGATCAAGTGCTGAAACAATAGACAATCCTGTTTACACTAGGAAATCAAGAGTCAGAATTATTAATCCATTTAATCATCCTGATTGCAAACTTAATTGGACACAAAAGAAAAAGTTTTTGTAAAAACAGATGCAGGAAAATACGACAACATACATTTCCCAGATTGGTTACTTACCTCAGGTAACCTGAAAATGACACTGTATTCTCACTTGACATAAAGATGTAGTGAGAGGGTATATTTATCAAACTCTGGGTGCAACGTCTGCTAGAGAGCTGTTCAATGGATATTAATTTATTTCTTTCACTTGTGTTCAGATATCTGGGATTTCTAGAGTAGATGTGCCCCTTGGACTTCAGGGACCCTGGTGGTTCCATCTGACATTTCCAATACGATCTGCAAGGTGGATTCTGTAAAGTCTGAAAGATGTCTTACACTGGATCTTTTAACAAAGCCTTTTATAGGAATGTTTTAAAAAGGACAGAATGGTAATCTTTTTGAAATGCCAAAAAAGCTATTTGAAAGTAAGATAGGTCATCACTGTGTCAATCTAAAACCTCTCTAAGCAGCTAACAGCATCCTATAGTAACTGGAAAGACCACGAGGTTACTGTTTCTGTAGATAAGCAGAATTATATCCTTTGGCTCTTTCCTTCAACCTCTTAAAATTCTTCAAAAGAATAAAATCTCATAGAAATGACAAAATTAAAATGACCTCTCAGTTTCATTAATTATCTATTGAATGGGATTTTTCAGAACAGTAAATCAAGAGACTTAAGACTATTAATTTATCTTTTGTAAATTCAGAGTTTGACTTAGCAGCTGAATTTATAGTAATTTACTTCATTTCTTTGTGTTTCAGCGTACTTCCCAAGGAAAGAAATTCAACCATGAATGTGGCATATTTCATTTAAAGTAATGGAGAAAATTCTGAGTTAGTCTTTTTAGAAAACAACACATATATTATTTCATTTGACAGGCTAAAAGAAAGTCATAGAAATGGTTACATTTTTTTCACAAAGATGCAAGTTTTTTATTTGCAGTTATCCAGTCTGTTTTATCTATACTTTTTTTTTTCCTGGGACTTTTCCGAAGAAGATAGAATAAGTCTGGATAAAAATTTAAACAACAAGAGATGAAAATTAACCAGATTAGGATAAAGATTTAATTAGGGAAGTTGTTAATCAAATAAGGTCTGCCCCTGGAAAAGGCAAAGAGCAGTTCTGTAGGCCAAACCAGCCTGTTTTTATAAAATTTTATTAGGACACAAAAAAATTTATTTGTTTATATATTGTCTGTGGTAGCTCTCACAAGTGAGTGGCAGAATTGAAAATAGAGACCTGTAAGCCTATAATGTCTGTGCCATATTTTGAAGAAAAGTTTTCCTGTCCCCTTAAACATAGGTTTAAGAGAATAGCCTTTGTTTAGAGTCTCTAAAGAATACTGGAAGAATACATGTACTTTTTTTGTATAATGGCATTAAAAAAAAGAATACTGGAAGGATTAAACAAAAGATGATATGTATTTGTCTCCAAGTTCAGCATCGGGCTACTATTGCTGCAGGAAATAGGGAAGCCTGTTTAACCCAATTATTTGTACTGATAGGAATTTGTCACTAGCAACCTAAAAAGCACTTATAGAATTCCTTCTCTGTACCCTCATGCCATCTTATCACTGTAGATACATCACAGGGAGTCCCATGGGTGGCTCTGGTAAATATTCTTTGGGCCTTCTGTGACCCTGCATTTCATGGGATAAATATTTGAAGAGCACATTGGAACCTCCTTCCCCAGGCAGCAGGTGCATCAGGGGTCTCTGTGGAGTATACTACTGGGCGGGCCTGGTAGGGCTGGCATTTATAGGCAAGCACATAAATTCATAGACTTCCAGGATCTCAGATTCCATCTAAGGCACTGTTTCTACACTAGAAAAAAACTGGGGTTCTATGAGTTAAAATAAAAGATTTATAGGAAAAAAATGTGACAGATATACGTTCTCAATTTCAAGCTCTTTCCTTTAACATTTTCTGAAATCTTTAGTGCCTGCTAAATTTTCCTTTATCAATTATTCATGTGTGTGCTCATTTATTATTAATTCATATATACTCTCAGCAGATTTTCTCTGTGGGCCTACTCTGTGCATGGACCAGGATCTGTGCCGGGGCCTAGAGCATGGAGAGGAAGAAATAAGACATCTCTTTCTCATGAGAATGACATCTAGTGGACATATGTCAAACAAGTTGTTTCTGTCTAGTTGTTCAAATCCCAGTGCCTCCACTTCCTAGCTATGTGAACTTCATCAAATCACATTACCTCTTTGAATCTCTGATTTCTTGCATACAAAGTGGGGACATAGATCACATTGTGTTATAAGGCTAAAATGCCATACCAAACTCAAAGCATGTGGGATATTTCCTGCACATCGTATGTGTCAGAAAACATGAGAGTCTATTATTTTAGATACATGTACAAATAAATGTATGTTTGGTTTGGGGCAGATGTTTTGAAGGAAAAACAAAGTTGTGCATGAGAAAATAAAAAGAAGATTTAACCTTAGTAGTGTGGTAATGTGGCTTTGAGGATGGCCTGAGATTTAAATCTACAAGGAGAGTTGTTGCTAAAGGGCCAAGGCAGTGTAGACAAAGGCCCAAGGCAGAACGTGGCCTCTAAGGAGTTCTAGGTTCTCAAACAAAAGTGTTAAAGCTATAATTTAGTGAAGGCTTCCTGTGGCTCCTATTTGGACATATAATTTCCTACCTTAGATAAACAGATTAAATAAGACAATATAGATATAGATATAGAACAGTGCCATGCATGTAATAAGCTTGCAAAATATTGGCTGTTATTGCTGATGTTGTCATCATTGCTGGGATTCTGATTTCTCATTTTTGGCTTTCAATGTTAAGCATTTTCCCTGGTCATTCAGAGGAGTGGTTGTCAAGGGTTTTAGGGTCACAAAAAAATAATGCTAATGAGAATTGGTCTGATGAAAGCCAAGTTGCTTCTCAGAGAAAAATCACATTTACTCAATGGAGAAGCTGTCATTCCATTTGAGGCATCTCATTGGCTCCCAATTAAAGTTTCTTGAAGACCAGAATCATACTTTTTGCTTATTTAGAACTCGGTCTAATGTAGAAGATGCTTTATTTTTAGTGATCACGTGTTTCTTGCCTTTTTAAAAGCCACATTTTATTTGTGCTAAGATGCACCTTTTTCCCATACTTTTAATAATCTGTGATGTTGGATTGCATCTTTTTTGAAAAATTATTTTATTTATTCATTTATTTATTTTTATGTGATGCTAAGGATCAAACCCAGTGCCTCACACATGCTAGGCAAGCACTCTGCCACTGAGCTACAGCCCCAGTCCCTGAGTTTAATCTTATAATAGGAACACTGCCATGGTATATTCAGCAGAATTTTTTTTCTTAGTGCTCTATAAGGTCATGATACATCTTACTGTGCATGGTGTGTTTGATTTGGCAAAACATGGTGCCTACCTCCTGTGTTAGTCCATTTTCTGTCACTGTGATGTAATAGCTGAGTTGAATCAGCTGAAATAAGAAAGGTGTATTGTGACCCACAGTTTCAGATGTCTTGAGTCTATGGTTGGCTGGCTCCATTGCTTTTAGCTGTGCAGTGAGGCAGAACATCATGGCAGAAGTACATGACAGGAAAACTGTTCATGTCATAGTAGCTGGGAAGCAGCGGGGGTGTATGTGAGCAGAGGTCTGGGACAAAATGTACCCTTCAGGGAACTGCTTCCTCCAATTAGGCTCCACCTCCAAAAGTTTTTGCCACCTTCCATCCATCAATGGAATATCAATAAATCAATCCATTGATGAGTTTAGAGTCCCAATGAGGGCTTTAGTCACCTCCAAAGGCTCGACTCTGAACACTGCTACATCTGGGACCAAGTATTCAACATAGTAGCTTTTGAGTTTTGTTTTTGTCTAAGCCATAATATTGCTATAGCATAGTCTATCAAGCTCCAAAATGCATGAATATCAGGTCTTACAAAATGTTTCAATTTCTTCAACTGCTTCCTTTCTTTAAGATGTGAAAAGCAGTTTCCTCTTAATTCCATAACAGTTCTCCTCCAGAAAGGGATTGTTGACAGGGCCACTCCATCTGGTTGTCAGTTTGTGCTCTGCACAAAAGTATGTGACCAGCAGAGGTGCTAGATTCTGGCCTGTGCTTGCTCCACGTGGCTGGCTCTGGAGAAGACCCTCAGAAAGGACAGGCTTTTGGTGATCCATCCTCTCAGATTAAGTGCCTTTGTAGTTTGTCCTCCTAGAATAGGTGACCTTTTGTCATTTACACAAGGCTTATTTCATGCAAGGGGCAGACCTGATGTCCCACAGCATAGTCTTAACTTGTTGTCTTTCCTTTTTCATCCATCTTCATTGGTGGCAGGTTTTATTTTTCAATGAAAGAAAGTATAAAGAAATCCTAATCTAGTTTTCCCAACTACATGTAAATAAACACTCCTTCTAGTGGACACGAATTATTTTGTGGCTCAGCATCCATTTCTTTCCATGATATCCCTATAGACAGTCACTCTCACCCACATGCTCTCCATGAGAGTTTGGGTGGGAGCCAGACAGGGCTGGGAGTCTACTAGGCCTGAGTCAATAAGCTGATCGTGCTCCCCTGACCACAGGGGACTCGGGCCCAATCAGAGTTGAGAAGATACAGGAGGGCTTTTTTTCTGGGAATTTTTGCCAGGAGTCTGTCTTTGCTGAACTGAGATGTGAGGTCTGGAGGGCATGATGCTGCCTTGTTTCTGAAAACGGAGCCAATGGCCTGGAAGGTGGAGCCAAAAGGAAAAACTGGGTCTAGATTTCACAGTGTGAGATTTGAAAACAGTTTTGTCTGAAGCCAACAACATTCCTGAAATTCTGCTTTTACAGTGCTGGGGATGGAATCAGGACCTCAGGCATGCTAGACAGGTGCTCTACCACTGAGCTGCATCCCCCGCTCTCAAGTTTTTAATGCATTTGCAGATACATTCTGATTTTTGTTCATAAGGGTAGGCTGCTTTGTAATTTGCAGCAAAAGAGTCCTGATATACCCTCAGCTTCACTTTCCTCACAGTTACATTAATCTAGGATTAATTTGTTCTGTCTCTGTCTTTCTAAGTTTCTCTCTCTCTCTCTCTCTCTCTCTCTCTCTCTCTCTCTCTCTCTCTCTCAGTATCCCTCTTTTTTTCCCTGTTTCTATCTTTCTTCCCTCCCCCTCTCTTTTTTAAGGAAACTTTAAAAGCTACTGTAAAAGCTAGTGCTGAGACTTTTCACTTGATGCAGTAGAAAGACAAGTATCATGTATTTGCCTAAAAAATAAAGCTTTTTCTGATGAGTTGAGAGATCTCTTAGAACTGTCCTAATTTTACTGATCATTCTTCTGGAACTACTGTATATGGGTAGGAGATTTCTGGTTTTGATGAGGAAATGTTTTTCTCAGCTACGTTCATAAAGTATGGATGAGCGGCTGGGGTTTGGCTCAGTGGTAGAGAGCTTGCCTAGCGCATGTGAGGCACTGGGTTTGATCTTCAGCACCACACAGAAATAAACAAAATAAAGGTATTGTGTCCATCTACAGCTAAAAATTAAAAATATATACCTGAATGAGCTCATAATGGAGGAGAGCATTAGTGTTTGGTTATTCTGAATGGATGTGTTTAGACGAAATTTGGAAATTATGAAATCTTTAGCAATTGGATGGTAACTATTATTACTAAAGAACTGGTTTATCTAGCATAGTAAGATAATAAAATATAAGCTTCACTAGGTCAAGGATTTTACTTTATTCAAAACTCTCTAAATATTCAATATTTAGAAGGAACTTAGTAAATATTGGATAAATGAATAAATGATGCCTCATTTTTTTTTAGAGAGAGTGAGAGAGGGGGGAGAGAGAGAGAGAGAGAGAGAGAGAGAGAGAGAGAGAGAGAGAGAGAGAGAGAGAGAATTTTTAATATTTATTTTTTAGTTCTCAGCTGACACAACATCTTTGTTGGTATGTGGTGCTGAGGATCGAACCCGGGCCGCATGCATGCCAGTCAAGCGTGCTACCGCTTGAGCCACATCCCCAGCCCAATGTCTCATTTTTGTTGATGAAGTTTACTTGATACTTGAATTACCACATGTGTGTTCATGATCAGTTGTAAGACACTAAAATAAAATGTATTTTGTCTGGTTATTTTGTTAATTGAATGTGGGAGGATACTACTTGAAACGTGTTTTCATTGTAACAGGCTGATTCTTCCTGATTCCTCTGTTTTTTTCCCTTTTCTCTGTCATCTCAGAGTTGCTTGCCCTTTGGATGTCAAGTTCAGCAGTTCCTATGGTGAGATGGCTTCTCATTCTTTCTCCCTGAAAATATCTTAGCTGAAATAATCAGTCAGCTATCCCCTCAGATTCTGAATTTCTGTGTATCTAAATGACATTTCAGATAAATTTCACTGAGATAGTTTAAGGAGTAACTTGTATAGAGGTAGAATAGTTTTTCTGTTGCCCGGGAAGGCATCCTGGGATTCCTGATGTGGTTGGCTAAAACTGTAGAATGCCATTCTCCATCTCTGATGGTCCTATTATCTCCTTCTCTTTCTAGGGAGGAGGCACCTCTCCAAAGCTATATTAAGCCATTATCTCCTGTTTGAATTCAATAGTCACTTGGCCCATTTTGGCAAATACACATATGTTCTCAAAAGTTTTGTCCCGGGCAGTGATATTTCTTATGGAAGCTGTCCCTGGATTTGCATTTGCATTGAGGAAATGGCATGTTTAGCTGATAATTTGTTTACACAGTCAGTGCTTCTTGGGGCCAGAAGCACAACAAATGTTTGTATAGTTCTCTTTTGCTGAAAGCTATTCTTTACAAAAGAACATGCAGGTAGCACTTTTGCAGAGTGCATTTTTCATCCGCTTGAATGACATATTTTATAAAGTCTTCAGAGGGAGTCTTCACACTGCAGATAAACAATAAAACAGAGTTATTCCCTATAGGGGATTTAAAGTCACAGCCCATTACATTTATTGACAAAGGACAAATTATTCTTTTCATTGTATCCAATTCAGGGAGCCAAGTGATCCAGACTCCTAACACCTATACTTTATCCTCTTTTTCCAAAATTGCTCACAGGAAGTATAAAGTATGCCGATTGCATTTTCGGTGATGACCTAATTTTTCATTTTACCAAATTCCTCATTTAGCATTTAAAGATGAATTCTTAATAGAGAGCTTGCTCACATTCTTGGAAGTGTTTGATATGGCTTAGAGTGACTTACACATTAAATGTTTAATATGGTTTACATTGGTAATTGAATCAGCACCACATTTCATTCAATCTTTTTTAACTTTTCAAAATCCCACTTTTCCCTCGACAATCGAAAAGCTACATTTAATGAAGTTAAGGGCTCACACTTTGAAGCTTTAACTTCTGTGGTGTGATTTAAATTATCTATGGCAATTCATTTTCAGAACACTCATGCTAACTCTTTCCTTGGATTTCAAGGTAGGCAAAATGAGGAGGGAGGTAAATAGAATTGTCTGAATAATTTAAGCCAGGAACAAACAAGAGAACCATTGTAGTGATAGTGAGCAGTGTTACCCTTGATCAAGATGAATGTCTCTTTTGATGGGTTCTCTGAACTACATAGTATATTTCTCTTTGAAATGAAGCCCAAAGCTGTAACAGAGCCAGGGGGCTCATAGATTTCAGATTGACATCTTTTATTCCTCTCTAACTCAACAAAACATTACAGGTCTTGCAATTGATTTTCGCTGCATTCACAACACTTCAAGGTAGCATCCAACTGGGGAAAGAGAGCCCACCGTTGAGTACCAGGAACTTTCGCCCACTACTGCTTGGCAAGTTATTAACTGCCCATGTGTTAGTTTAAGATACACAGTGACTGTTTTATTGTTCAACAGATAACATGAACATAATCTCAGTCACCTAGAGTGAACAGGAAGACATGAACCATCCATTCACAGGCTGAAAGGGGGCATTAAAAATGAAACCATTTCATGGAAGACAAGACAGTCCTAAATTGAAATGTACCTTGCAGAGTGACCTCGTTGGCAAGTTACTCAACTTCTTTGAACCTTTTTTTTCTCATTTAAAAACACAAAATGATGTCTTTTTTTATTTTAAAATTGTATGCAATCCTTATACATATATGCAGAAATCTAGATGCACATATGTGTTAGTCAGGGTTCTTTAGAGGAACAGAATCAACAGGAAGTATAATTATAAAAAGGGGATTTATTAGACTGACTTACATCACCAGAACCTGGATAGTCCACAAGGGCCATCTCTAGGCTGGAGAGCTGGAAGAGCCAGCCGTTCAAGAGGCTGGACAGTTCAAGAGGCTGAAGCCCCAGAACAAGTGGGATCAGTGGTGCAACCCTAATCTGAGACCAAAGGCTTCTGGAAACTTCCTGGAGAATCACTGTCAGAGTCCACTTTGGAAGAGTGAAAAAGTGAGGGTCTGATATCCTTAGAGGATTGCAGCAGCAATCAAGAACCTGTTCAAGAAGAATTGAGCTTGCATCTGCTGCTGCTTCCTTATTCTTCCAACTTTTATGCCATCTAAGTCAACATCCTATTAGATGGTGCTGTCCATGCTTGGGAGGGGTCTTCAATTCAGCTGGCTATCCCACATGCCAGTCATTTCTAGACATGCCCTCATTGAAATTGGCATCTCTTAATCCAATCAAGTTGACAATTATAAATTATACATTGCAACATATTAAACAGTTATTTATCCTATCTCGTACCTGCAGTATGAGAAACATTTAAAAACAAATGTTGTGCCCGACTTGGTGGTGCACTCTTGTATTCCCAGGAACTTGGAGGTTGAGGCAGGAGGATTGGGAGTTCAAAGCAAGCTTCAGCAACTTATTGAGGCCCTAAGCAATTCAGCGAAACTCTATCGCTAAATAAAATAGGAAAAAAATGTCTGGGGATGTTGCTCAGTGGTTAAGCATCCTTGGGTTCAATCCCTAGTACCAAAAACAAAATACAAAAAAACGGCAAATGCTGTTGTCTTATCTTTCCTTTGTTTTCTTATAATCATCCTTTGCACAAGGTTTATAAACTTCATGGCAAAACAAATCTTTCTGTAAGTTTTACAGAATTCCCTCTGTGTTAGTCAGCTTTGTGTCACTCTGAAAGAATCAATTTACAAGAGGAAAAATGTTTTTTTCTCCCAGTTGTAGAGGTTATAGTCCATGATCCGTTGGCCCTGTTGCTTTTGGACCTGTCGTGAGGAAGCACATGATGGAAGGGGCTTCTGGTGGGGCAAAACCACTCATCCTATGGCCACAGAGCCAAAGAAAGGAAGAGGAAGGGGCTAATGTCTCATTGAGCCCTTCAAGGATGCACCCCCAATGACCTAAGGACCTCTCTCTAGGCCCCACCTCCTGAACCTTGAACATGAAGGTCTCTGGGAGATATTCAAGATCCAAGATATTCAAGGTATTCCCTCTAACTGGGAAACCTGGTGAGAAGCAGGTATTGTCTGAAACTGGATACCATGGTGGAGCTATACCAGAGTGGTAAAAGGTAATAGAAAGAGAAATAGGGCCAATCATGGAGAACTTAACATTCTGGCCAACAGAAAATGGGACCCAGTGGAAAGGACTGGACAGGGAGGCAAAAAATAGGTAATTTCTAGACCACTCTGGAACCATAAAGTGTCTAGGAAAGTGTTGATGGAACATAACATGCTTCGCCAGGGATAGATTGGTGATGTGATATGAAGAACAGTTATGAAAAATTTTAAGACTATTAGAAATTTCAGTGCATTAGAAAAATATTATTTAAAAATCAGTACACTAGAAATCCAGAAGCAGATATTTTTGTAAAGAAAAATATCTTATTGCTAGTGTTATTCATTATGTCAAAATTCTGTTTTGTGACTTTACATTTTTTACCATATTAAGTTAAAATAACAGAAGCAGCAAATGTCAATCTCTGCATCTAGTTTTGCCTGCCAGACTCTAGAGGACATAACAGGTATTCAATAATGGGTTGATCATCCCTTCCAAACAGGCCAACCTATTGATCTGTGGGAGAGTCAGCAACATATTAGATAATTTTTGAAATAGTTGTTGAGATCTAGGATCTTTAGATTTCTTTGGTTTATTGCACCTGCATCTGTCTCTACAAGGGAGTTGGAGGAATCATGAAAATCTGGTATGTTAATCAGCAAGTTTGTGGTATGCAGGAAATGCATTGGGTTGGGGGTGATTGACAGGCCATTATGAAAACCTGGTTAATGTATTGGTTCCCATCCAGTTGCTTCTAGTCTCTATGGGTCAAAGAACTTTTATATCTGGTTATGTTTTACTCAGCTTTATTGCTGTTATGACAAAAAGACCCAAAAAGAACAATTTTAGAGGAAGAAAAGCTTATTTGGTGTTCATGGTTTCAGAGGTCTTAGTCCTTAGATGGCTGACTCTATTACTCTGGGCCCAAAGAAAGGCAGAATATCATGGCAGAAGGGTGTGGAGGAGGAAAAGCAGTTCAGGAAATGGCAGTCAGAGACAGACACAGTCACCAGGGACAAAATATAAGCATCAAAGGAACACCTTCCAGGGACACATCTCCTCCAGCTACTTCATACATGCCTATAGTTACTGCACAGTTAATCCATACCAGTGGATTAATGCACTGTTTAGGTTAAAATTCTCATAACAATCATTTCACATGTAAACTTTCTTGCACTGTCTCACAGGTGAGTTTTTGTTGAACACCTCATATCAAAACCATAGCAAATTGCTACTGTGTATTTGTTACTTTATGAAATGTACTAAAACCTTCCCATTTTCTGTCTTCTGAGCAATCTCCACTCCCCTCTGTACATACAGTTCATATTCTGTGGTCTGAGACTAGAGCTCCTGCTGTTGGAGACCTCTGTATAGGGGGTTGGTGGATGGGATCATTGTCTTGCTCTGCCAGGAGGCTATTCAGTGTCAGGGAGGCAAAATTTTTCCCTTCTTGGGGATGGAGAGAGAGCAGGAGAAGTGTGTGGGAAAGATTAGTATTATTATTATAAATCGAAGATTGTGTTCAATCAAGTAGTCTATTTCTTTAGAATTACAAAGTAAGAACTGTTCCTCTCCCTTTCCATGTGCTATGTAAATATCAAGATTCTGGACTCAAGGAGGGTAGGAAGCATTCTATTCTGATCTGCTTCAAAATGGAGCATAGATAGCATGATCTTAGTCTATTTTTTAATTTTAAAATATTCTGATTATTTTCAAGTTGAAAAATAAGTCAAAATAACTCAATCATTTGAATACTACAACAAATGCTTAGAATCCTTAAGAATGGACTTTGGACTTGAAAGTGAACTACCTTTTAACCCAGTTATCCCACTCCTCAGCATATACCCAGAGGACTTAAAAATCAGCACATTATAGTGATATGGCCACATCAATCTTAATAGTAGCTCAAATTATAATATCTAAGCTATGGAACCAACCTAGGTGCTTTTCAGCTGATGAGTGGATAAAGAAAATATGGTAGATATACACAATTGAATATTATTCAGCCATAAATAAGAATGAAATAGTGTCATTTGCCGGTAAGTGGATGAAACTGGAGACTATCATGCTAAATGAAATATACCAATTCCAAAAAATCCAAAGGCCAGATGTTCTCTCAGATATGCTGACTCATAATAGACTGGGATGGGGGTGGTTCACCAAACTGGACAGATGGACTTGGGGGAAGGGAGGGAGAATGGGGGAAAAGTCAGTAGATGAATTGGACATAATTTTTCTACGTTCCTATATGAACACATGACCAGTGTAACTTCACATCATGTACGACCACAAAAATGAGAAGTGATACTCCATGTATGCAAGGTATGTCAAAATACATTCTACTGTATAATTAAAAAGACCAAAGGAAAAAAAAAGAGTGGACTTTGGGTAGGAAAATACCTATCTAACTCATCATTCTTTTCTCTATTCCTTGGAAACTATCCCCCAAATCCAGAAAAATGTAAAATATACAAATAGCATTTGTTTGATCACATCTGGAAAGAGAACCAAAAATATTTGTAAAGACTTTTAAGAGCAATTGAATTCCACAAAGACCATGTGGGAAGAAATAGAGAAGAGAAAGCTCTGTCCTGCTAATGCCCAGAAATGATCAATATAATACACTTCTTGAAGGTATAGGGCACAGTGTGAAAGTCAAAGAGTAATATTCCCTTTTGCAATGTTTAAGCACAGAGTCAGGAGTGTTAGGTAACAGGAGAGCCACCAGGCTCTAGACTGGCTCAGGGGTTTAGTGAGAGTTGGGCTCCATGAAGAAGTACACAAAACTCCATTGTCCTTGAAGCTGCTTTGTGTGTGTGTGCATGAGAGACAAAGATAGAGACAGAGAGAAATGGATAAGCAACCATTGCATGGTCTGTTAATGGTGCTAGTGGTAATGGATCATTCAATGATTCTCAATAGATATGGACAAGCTTCTTTATGTCAAAGATTAGTTTTGGTGACTGCTCTGAAAGAAGCATCACCCAGCTTACCAATGGGCCCCCAGTTGCAGAAATGAAGATTTGAGATTCCAGGGAGCAGACTTACTAATGGTGAGGATGCTTGCCAAAAGCCTGAGTCTCCAGGCTTACTCAGACATGAGAATTAGGGTACAATTAAAAGGAAAAATATAGGAAGGCAATTACTCGATTTTAGTGAACAGTAAGAATTTCAGTTACCAGTGTTTTTAATGACTGCTTGCTTCATAATTGACCAAGTCCAGCCACTTACATTAAAGTATGTGCCATGAGAGAGGCAATAAAAAGAAAGGCTTTTGTGGAGAAAGCAATTTACTTTTTATTCTGATATGGGGGATGAAAGTACAATTTACACTGTTACAGTCTTTTTATTAATGGCAATAATAGTAGATACCATTTAATCTGCTTATTATATGGTTGGGTATTGTGCTAGAAACATAGATATTTTCTCATGCAGTCTTTCCAAGAACTTAGTGATGCAAGTTATATTTTTGTCAGAAAGCTTGAAGAAGTACCTAATGTTAAAAAGGGCAGGTCAGACTTTGAAGCCCATTCTCTTTGAACTCAGCTAAAGTCTTCAAGAACTACCACTCCATCTTTTCGGGTTTCTCTCTTTCCCTCCTTTGCAGTGCCACTAAATGTATGGGGGTTGTCATGGTTTGGATTAAGTGTCCCCCCAAAGCTCCCATTAATGCAGGAATGTTCAGAGGTGAAACAACTGGATCATGAGAGTTATAACCTATTCAGTCCATCTTAGTTTGAATGGACTGACTGGGCGGTGACTGTAGGCAGGGGGGTGTGGCTGGAGAAAGTGGGTCAATGGGGGTGCCTTGGAAGGGTTGTTCTTCCTGTGGTCTCTCCATACCCCTCTGCTTCCTTGCTCTACCATGAGATAAGCAGCTTTCCTCCACTGGGCCCTTCCCTTATGATGAGCATGTTGTGGCATGTTGGGCTCAGAGCAATGGTATCCACCATTTTCTCTTCTAAGTTTCTCTTATTGGGTATTTTGGTCACATTGACCATATAATGTATCTTATTTCTACTTTTGGAAGACAGGTTCTAATAAGATGTTCTAATAAGATGTTCCTATTGTTGTAATAGCTACAGATTAGGTTGGGAGATAGGCATCTCAAGAATGTATTGCACACAGGTAAGGGAAAAGGAAAGAGCAGAGACACAGGGACAGATAACGCAGAGATGAAGAATTCAGGACCAAAACATCCAACAAGATTTCAGTAAAGGATTTTGACAACTTATCAGACCCATGAATGAATCAGCTCAGCAACCGGATTCATTAATATTCAAAGCCATTTGAGGTTAAGAACTGCTTAATTCTGTGCTAGATTGGAAGGGAATTAATCCCAGTGCCTAAGGTAGAACCTACTAATGGAAACTAAATAATTGCAAATATGTGATGAAAAGATCACATAGATCATTATTGAGTCTTTGTTTCTTAGGGAACTCTCACCCCCAGGAAGCTGCTTAAATAGGGGAGAAATGAGATCACTGAAAAGCAGGGAAATATTCCAGTCACACCAGGTGCATGTGGGTTAGTGGAAGCGATTTATTCATTCAACACATATTTACTGATACCTACTAAATGCCAGGCATGGTATAGGGAAGTTGTGGAGAGTGGAAAATGGTCTCTGATTTTGTGGCGTTTACCTTCGTGCTGGGGAAGATGCTACTAAAGTTCGTGCATGAGAAAATTACAACCATAACTGGAGATGTGGAGGAACAAGGGCTGGTGCCATACGAGCCTGTCATAGGGGAAATGGCCTTGTCAGGGAAAGCTGGGCTCAGAAATGATGAATTAAACTGATTTCTGAAGCAGGGGTGGGAAGAAACTGGCAAAGAAGCTTGGTGAAGAGCCTTCCAGGCAGAGCAAACAACCTGTTAGGTTGAACCATATAAAATTGCTGCCTTTAAAGGTCAGCAATCATTGAACATCAGCTATTTCACATGGTTAACTTATTTATGAGTGTTATGCACACAGACAGCGTCCAGAGCACTGTGACTCAGAGTAAGGTAATTTATATGCTTCCTGTACTCATACTTCTTACAGTCCAGATGGGACAGCCAGGAAAGGATAAACAAAATTTAAATGATGATAAAATAAAAAAGATCACAGACAGTGAGAGATCTTTTGGAGAGGAAGACTTCTAGAGAAGCCTTGTGTTTTAGATGCTGTTCAATGAGGGTGGTTTTGAGGCTCATGGCTTCCCATCAAAGGTATGGGGTAGAGACTTGGGATGAATCTGCAATGGCCATTCCTTAGCTTGACCTTCTTCCTTGTTCAAGGAAGGCACTATGCTAAAATAAGCCTTACAAGATTGCCTCACTGACTATGTCCACACAGTGTCTTAATGACAATGAGATCAGTGTAGACCAAATGACATGGTCACTCAAGGGTTTCATTAGTTAGTCATTTTCTTCTCAACAGAATGAGTTGGGACTGCTGGTGGTGTTAAATTATCTCATATATTTATATGGGATTAGAGACTAAGGGAACTCATCTAGTACAGTCAGGGAAGTTTTCTCTTCCTCCAAAATAAAGAAATGAAGAGGCAAAGAGAGTTGTGTGTGTGCTAAGTGTGGATACATACCACACTGCTTTCCTTCTGAGATGCTGGATTTACACTGTGGTTGTCTATTTGATGCTCCTGATATGCCATTAACTATATTTTTGAGGATATTATTAGATGAAGGGAAGAGAACTTTGAGCTTCTGTGGAGGCAGATGTGCTGGTCACTGGACTTTGGTCCACTGGAAGAAAGTCAAGTTTGTTTTTTATTTTGTTTGTGTGTGGCTTAATAATATAAGAAAAATGAATGAACAATAGCTAAAGTTCTTAAAAATTATCCCATTCATTCACATTTTTCTTCTTAAAGCCTTTACTTATGAAATAAAATTTTTTATTTTCTCAGCTTTAGTTCTTGGAAGGGGTCAGTAATCAAGGGATGTAATGTGTCATTCAAAATGCTGAAACCTATTTTCCAGACTTTCTTTCCCAAGTGAAGAGTTTGAGAATGATGCTTACATTTACGTTAGATGCTTACCTTCACCCTTAGAGCATGCTCATTGCCATCATTGCTCTCCACAGTTCCGGGAACAGGCTGTAGGAGCCAGCAGCTATGTCTGTTCTTTCCTCCCGCCCTTACTTCTGCCTTCACCCTGAGCTAGCAGTGAGCTAAGATGCCAGCTGCTTGTGTGCTTTCCTCTGAGTCGAGTAATAAGCCATCTCATTATCTCCCCCACCTGCAAAACAATGAAAGGTGAGGTGCCACTGTTTCAAATGCAATTTTCATTTTCTAAGAAACACATTAGATACAGGAAGTCTGGGTGAAAATTCAGACACAAGAGAAGAAGATGTGTGAGCAGAAGAAAGAGGCCATCTATGTCTCCTTATTCTTGTCCAATCAAAGTTCACCATTGTCATCACGGAAATGACAGTGGCTGACATTTAGTCTTTATTGAGTGATTGCTGTGTGCTGGGGCACTGTGCTAAAGTGTTTTGCATGAAATATATTCCTGAAGTTTTACCAAGAAGCTTATGAAATAGATACTTTTTCTGGTTTAGTTTCAGAAGGGAAACGATTAGATTATGAGAGGTACAGACTAATTAGTAGATTCACCCCCTGAGAGAGATTAGCTGGGTGGTTACTGTAGGCAGGGGAGTGTGGCTGGAGAAGTGTCACTGGGGACGTGCCTTTGAAGTCTATATTTTGCCTCCGTGTTTCCTGGTGGCCATGTCCTGAGCTGCTTTCCTCCACCACACCGTTCTGCCACTATGTTCTTTCTCTCTGTATGCCCAGAGCTATGGAGGTGCCCAACTCTTGGCCAAGACCTCTGAAACCCTGAGCCAGAACAAACTTTTTCCTTCTCTGCTTTGTTCTTGTCAGGTCTTTTGGTCACAGTGATGCAAAAGCTGACAAAAGCAATTCTCTATATGATCCCAGGATTATATGGAGAGGTGAATAACTTACCTGAGATGACAGATGTGGTAAGAAGTGTTGGAATGTGGTCTTACAGAGCCGGCACTTTCAACCATGTAGTATTGTTCCACATGACCTTTGGAATGGAAGCGCTAACATCGCTTGTTAATAAGCAGATCCTTGAGCTGTACCCCCAGCACACAGAGCTCCTCTGGGAGGTGAGGCCTGAGGCTGAGTTTAATAAGCCTTTCAGGTGGTTCTGATGTACATTGCAGTTTCATAAGCACTTTATTTCATGAAAGTAGAGAAAGCACCATAGTTAAGTGAGTTTTAGCCCACAGAAGTCTGCCAAAATGGTCATAGGTAAGTGGCCGCCCCAAATTAAAAAATGGAAGCCTTGATTCAGATGATCATGGTTGTATGTAGTAGATATATCCCACTCATTCCTCTGGGCATAGGAAGCAGCTGATTCAGAACTATAGAAAACACACACCCACACCCACACACACCCACACACACCTGTACACACCCACGCTCACCCACACACACCCCCTTACTTCTCCTTGTGGAGGAGGATCAAAGCTGGTTGGGGCTAACTCCCTTTTTTCTGTCTTCAGTGGCTTTAACAGATTATTACATGAGTCAGGCTGTTTCTTACTTTTTTTTTTTTTTGGTACTGGGGACTGAACTGAGGTGCACTTGACCACTGAGCCCTATCCCCAGACCTATTTTGTATTTATTTAGAGATAGGGTCTCAATGAGTTGCTTAGTGCCTTGTTTTTGCTGAGGCTGGCTTTGAATTCGAGATCCTCCTGCCTCAGCCTTGTGAGCCACTGGGATTATATGCATTTTTAAGGTGAATAAACTAACATCTCTGAGCCTCTTTGCCCGCCCTTCCTTCCTTCCTGCCTTCCTTCCTGCCTTCCTTCCTTCCTTTCCCCTGAGTTTCTACATCCATAAATCAGTAAGAGTCAAAATACCCTTAGGGTTTGGGTTAGAGATCTTTTTGTCTCTCCAGATGCATTTCTCTGATTTTCCACTTTGCACGGTGGCCCAGGAGGATGACTTGTCTGTCACCTTGTCCTTTGCTTTCCAACTGGGTTCAGCCCCTCTGGGCA